>NC_048596.1:228103291-228313291 GCF_003668045.3 Cricetulus griseus
GACAATTGTCAGCAATGCTATAATTTGGCCATGATCTTTGAGCCCTTGTCAAATTAGAAATATGCCATGTTTCTCTGCTGCAAGTGTTTCTTGGTTATATTTATGTGGATACTTATCAACTGATAAATCTCTATCTGTATGGGATTTTTGTATTCTTAAGCTATTTTATGGAGTATAGCCCTTTCAATCATCAATTTTATCAGCAAAGAGTCCATTTCTGTCCCCTAGTGACTGCCTAGCCACTTGTACTGACCTCTTCCAGATGCTTTTTCTTGTACACACAAATATGTGATAAATTTTTATTTAAAAATCAGGAATGTGGGGGATGGAGATGGCTCAGTGGGTAAGGGCACAAGTTTGAGCACCCGGAATACATGGTTTTAAAAAGTCAAAACAAACCACACACACACGCCATAAAAGGCAAACACAATGATGCATGCCTGTAACCCCTATATCCTGTAACTCCTACATCAGAGATGAAGACAGATGGATCCCGTCAACTTCCTGGAGAGCCAGACTAACCTAAACAGTGAGCTTCTAACTCAGTGAGAGACCCTGTCTCAAGGCAGTAAGAAGAGAGGGTACAGGAAAGCATCCTGATCTGGCCCCCATGCACTTGTACACATACCAGAGTGCATGCACATGAGTGCACATACTCAATGGGCACGGTAAGAGATTAAAAGAGTCACTTACTACACATCTTAGTGACCTGAACATACCATCTCTTTCCTTTCCTTATTAAAAACGTTCACCTTTCTGCTTAAAGGAAGCACCTTGCAGATTCTTTGGCATATCCTTTGGTTAGAGTTAGGAGCTACTAGTTAAGGTTAGGGTTGTGGCTTAGGGTTATGGTTAGGGGCTAGCTAGGGTTACAGCCAGGGCATAGGGTTAGGGTGCAGGGTTAGGGTTGGGGAGCAGGGTTGGGATGCAGGGTTAGGGTTAGGGAGCAGGGTTGGGGTTAGGGAGCAGGGTTGGGATACAGGGTTAGGGTTAGGGAGCAGGGTTGGGATGTAGGGGTAGGGTTAGGGAGCTGGGTTAGGGAGCAGGGTTAGAGAGTCAGGTTAAGCTAGATTAAATTACCATCATCATTACTTTTGAGCCTGAGGATCATTATTAACTAAACAGGAGTTAAAGGAACATATAAGCACTTCTAAACTGTAACTGAAATGATAGCTGGAGTAATTACTGAGTGGCTAATGGGAAGGTGGTGTATATACTGCATATACCCTGGTAAAAGAATAACTCATGTCCCAGGAAAGAAATGACAAGGTTTTATCTTGTGCCTTTGAATGCTAGAAGTTGGATGTTGTGGCCCAGAGGGGACAATCTCTCCTGGCATGGGAGCAAGTCACAGGACAGACTGGGAGCTGTCAGTCTGTGCCTGGCATCCTTCCCCAGCATACTGAGGGACAGAGGAATAAAATATAAAGTGAAAGAGGACTTATGGAGGAATAGAATGGGGACTATAAAAATTAGGATTCAGTGTACAGACGCTGCACTGAAAGCAGTTGATTTCTGGACTGTTGTCTCGGGATCACAGAGGTTAACCTGGTACTAAAGGGACAGCAGCAGCAAGAGCAGATGTTGCCACTCTCCTGCAGTCTTCTTTGCTTTTTTGATACAGAAGAGAAGTCAAAACATTCTAGATAAGGAAATGCAGCATCAAATTTTTATCTCCACAGCCTTGATACTGAATACAGTGTTTCACACACATTGGGTGTGAAGGAGGGAAGGCGGCAGGGAGAAAGGGAGAGGAGAAGAGTCTATAAAGCTCAGCTTCGTTGTAGCTTCTGTATTCTTTTAGTAATTAACAGCAGCAATACAGCACACATGCTTTCTAATATATATATAATGAAAATGTATATGCATGTACATACAGATTGGGTTAGTTACTTGTGCCACTGCTAAGAAAATACCTGAGAAAAGCATCTTACAGAGGGAAGAGTTGGTTTTGGCACTCAGTTCCAGGGGACACATTCCAACAAGGTGGGAAAATACAGCCACAAGAATGTGAGGTCACTGGTCACATGGCATCTGCATTCAGGAAGCAGAGTGATGAATGTTGCTGTTTGGCTCATTTTCTCCTCTATTCAGTCCGGGACTCCAGCCCAGGCCATGGTACCATTCACATTTAGTATGGGTCCTACTTCAATTAATAGAACCTAGGTAATCCTTCACGGACAAGCCCTGGTATTTGTTTCCATTCTGATTTTAAATACTATCAGGTTGACAGTAAGGTTAGAAATCACACACAACACATATATACACACACCATACACATACCATGTACATACACACACCACACATACACCACATACACACACATAACACACATACCATACATACACACACACATACCACACACACCACATACACACACATAACACACATACCATACATACACACACACACCATATATACACAAAACACCATACACAGACACACTCCACAGTATATACATCACACACTATACACACTATATACGACACACACACACACACACACACACACACACACACACACACACACACACACACGGTAATTTGAGGCTAGATCACCACTAGAGGGAAGCAAAGGAACATGACAAAAAATGCAACTGCCCTGGACCAGACAAAATTAGAAATGAATTCGAGTCTTCAGCCTTCTTTCCTTCCTTCCTTCCTTCCTTCCTTCCTTCCTTCCTTCCTTCCTTCCTTTCCTCACAGTGGGTATCCTTCAGGTGAAGCATGAGAGGGATGAGCAAGAATAATGGAGAAGATGAATATGATCAAATTATGGTATGATGGCAAGTAAAAACTGTCACATTGAAATCCCATTATCATTTTTGTACAATTAATACATACTAATGAATAAATACTATTGTAGGAAATAATGAAAAAGGCTTGCTTGTCATAAAGTAATATAGAACTTTGGGTTAAAGCCAGACAGGGAGCCTCCCAGGTCATGTGATCAAGGGCTCTCAGCAGACAGGTATTTTTGCAGAGGTAGCTGTCTGCCTGAGCCCAGTCTCTCCATCAGCAAAAGGGTTATGTTGATTCTATTCATTGTGTAAACACTCAGGTCACATAGACTGACCAGTGAAAACTTCCTCCAGAGAGCAAAGGACCCTGCAGATGACCATGCAAGTACTGTTGCTGACTGTGCGTTTGGGTCACAAGCTTGTCTACTTAGTTCTGTTCTTACAGTTCCCCAATAGGAGCCCACAGATGATAGGTTCTAGAAAGGACAGAACTAACGGTCATTGATTTTCGCGTCAAAGATGTTTGGCAACCAGGAAATTAATGTTGCTGAATTTCTTAGATGAATGAGTAAAATGCTCACAAGCAGGAAACCTGTAAACTTACCAACTAAAATGAGCCCCCTTCTTGTCATTTACCAGGAACAGGTGAGGAGTGGCATTGTCCGTGGCCAACTGAGACAGGGTCATTCTCCTGAGGTGGTACTCACCCTCCCGTGTTGTAATGCAAGCTGTCTACAACCCCACATCATTTCTTCTTCCTAACAATTCCCTGTCATTTATCACCACCAACAGTTCCTTAGTAGCCACCTGCTGTGTATCTTCTAGAAACAACCAACACACAATAAAGGTTTCTTCCCCCTAAGACCTGGGAGTGAGGGAGATAGTCAGTGGACAGTAAAAATAATAAATAAGCTATATGCATACTACACAAAAAGGCAATAGTGTTGTAAATTAAGGAAAGCCAAGGCACGGAGGATTTGAGTGTTGAATGAGAAAACTTAGGTGACAGTTATGAGAGGCACTGTCAGCATCTCCATGTGGTCACTAGCACAGCCTCAAATCTAACCCAACCATCTAGCCCTAGTTCCTACTGTTGACCTAGTAGCTGCAAAGCTGCTTTCTCTTTTAGATTCCCATGTGTACTTAACTAGGGATGCATTCAAATTTATTTCCTCCATACTAGCGGCACAATAAATAAATAAATAAATAAATAAATAAATAAATAAACCCTCCAACACTTCTCCTGTGAGTTCTACTCAGTATGGTCCCCTTTGTGCCAGGCAGTTTTCACAGTGACAACTCCATTGGAGCTGGAGTTTAACTTCACACCAGGTGCTGGTCCCCTAGACTCACTTGCCTCCATGGTTGGAATGGCCACACTCCTCTTCTATCTAGAAAGCTATTTGCTCATGAGTTTGGAGAAGTGACCAAACAAGCCCACCAGACTGTACTAAACAGATGACTGAGGGGAAAGACCAGGCTTCCTGAAAATCTAAAGGGCTTGAACTAATTCTGGCATTTAATCATGCTTAAAGCATCTAAACCACATGATGGCAAACTTCCTCTGGCCCTCCTCTACTGCCCAGCCTCCCCAGATGCTTTTCTCCTGCTTGTGCTTCCTCATCTCATGACTCTGGCAAAACTTCAGGCTGCTTATTCAACCTGTTGCAAGACACACTCTGTGCCAAAGTAAAAGAAAGAGAATGAAAGGCCCTGTGCAGGCTCCAGGGCACTGGCTGCTGGGCTAGTTGAGGATGATGCAGCCCAAGGCCCCATCAATAGCTGGACTCAGGCAACACAAATGGCCTCTAAATTCAAACTCTATACTGAAAGAAAGAAAAGATCGAGCTTATTCTTTATATTGTGATTCTGTACATCCATAACCAAAGGTTCCAGCTACTTACTTTCATGCCATCTCATAAACAGGTATTTGTTGAGGGCCTACTATGTACAAGATACTGTATTCACAGTCCTTTTCTTGTGTAGAAAACTGCAGAATACACAATAACTCTTATGACTCAGCAAGAAAAAAAAAACACAAGCCCAAGCTAAAAATAGAGCAATTGAATAGATATTCTCTAAAAATACATGCAAAGGTCTGTAACTAAGATGTTCAACATCATTAGTCATTACACTGCAGATACTATTGTAAAATTATGCAATTTAAAAAAAATAGTCTGGCAGTTAAATATTAAAAATACGCTTCCCAATGAGCTACCATTACTCTTATAGTTATTTACTCAAGAAAAATGAAAACATGTCTGCACAAAAAGGTAGACACAAAGCTTCATTGCAACTTTATTCATTATAGCCAAAAGGAAAATATCAATGGTCATCAACTGATAGGTAGATATGGTGTGCCCATACAGTAGAATAAAAAGAAATGAGTGCTAATACATGGTACAATATAAATAGGTCTCAGAAATACTAACCCATGTAGAAGAAAGGCACTGAAGAGTACACAGCATAGGATTCCATTTACATGGAATGTCCAATACAACATGAAACAAGAAATATGTTAGCAATTTCTAGATCTGGGCATGGAGGAAATGAGTGCTAATGAACACAGACACTTTGGGAGGGGTGATCAGAATGTTCTGAAATCATATTATGGTGATAATTATACAACTCTGAAAATATGTGGTGAAAGTAAATTATATACTTTAAGAACAATTGCTTTCCAAATTTATATGATGGAACAAAGAGAACATCTTCAACAAATGGTGCTGGCATAACTGGATGCGGACATGTAGAAGACTGCAGATAGACCCAAGCCTATTGCCATGCACAAAACTTAAGTCCAAATGGATCAAAGACCTCAACATAAATCTAGCCACACTGAACCTATTAGAAGACAAATTGGGAAATACCCTTGAATTAATTGGTACAGGAGACCGCTTCCTGAACATTACACCAGTAGCACAGACACTGAGATCAACAATTGATAAATGGGACCTCCTGAAACTGAGAAGCTTCTGTAAGGCAAAGGACACTGTCAGCAAGACAAAATGGCAGCCCGCAGACTGGGAAAAGATATTAACCAACCCCACATTTGACAGAGGATTGATCTCCAAAATATACAAAGAACTCAAGAAGCTTGTCTCCAAAACACCAAACAAATTAAAAAGGGGTACAGAACTAAATAGACAATTCTCAATAGAGGAATCTAAAATGGCTGAAAGACACATAAGAAAGTGTTCAACATCCTTAGTCATCAGGGAAATGCAATTCAAAACAACTCTGAGATGCCATCCTACTCCTGTCAGAATGGCCAAAATCAAAAACACCAATGACAGTTTATGCTGGAGAGGATGTGGAGAAAGGGGAACACTTCTCCACTGCTGGTGGGAGTGCCAACTTGTACAGCCACTTTGGAAATCAGTATGGCGACTCCTCAAGAAAATGGGAATCAGTCTACCACAAGATCCAGCAATTCCACTCTTAGGCATATACCCAAAAGAAGCACATTCATACAACAAGGACATCTGTTCAACGATGTTCATAGCAGCACTATTTGCAATAGCCAGAAACTGGAAACAGCCTAGATGCCCCTCAACCGAAGAATGGATAGAGAAAATGTAGTACATTTATACAATGGAGTACTACTCAGCGGGGGGGGGGGATTTAATCTTGAAATTTGCAGGAAAATGGATGGAACTAGAAGAAACCCATTCTGAGCAAGGTAACCCAATCACAAAACAGACAAGCATTGTATGTACTCACTCATATGTGGATTTTAGACATAGAGTAAAGGATTACCAGCCTACAATCCACACTGCCAGAGAAACTACTAAACAAGGAGGACCCTAAGAGAGACATACATGGTCCCCTGGAGAAGGGGAAAGGGTCAAGATCCCCTGAGCAAATTGGGAGCACGGGAAGAGGGGGGAGGGAGCTAGGAGAATGAGAAGGGGAGAAGAGAAGGGATACAGAGAACATGAGGGAGCAGAAAGGTTGAGTCAGGCAAAGAATAGAAGATAACAAGAATGGAGATAATATAATAGAGGGAGACATTTTAGGTTTATAGAGAAATCAGGCACTAGGGAAATATCTGGAGCTCTACAAAGATGACACCAGCTAACAATCTAAGCAACAGAGGAGAGGCTACCTTAAATGCCCTCCCCTGATAATGAGATTGATGACTGACTTATATGCCACCCGATAGCTCTCATCCAACAGCTGGTGGAAGTAGAAGCAGACACCCACAACTAATCACTGAACTGAACTGGAATCCAGATGCAGAGAAGTATGAGTGAAGAGCAAAGAGGTCCAGACCAGGCTGGTGAATACCACAGAAACAGCTGACCTGAACATCAGCGAACTCTTGCTCCCCAGGCTGATAGCTGGGATACCAGCATGGAACTGATCCAGACCCCAGGAATATGGGTTTCAGTGAGGAAACCTTGGAACCTCCTGTAGTAGTTCAGTACTTATCCCTAGCATAGGTGTGGTCTTTGGGAGCCCATTCCACATAGAGCAATACTCCCTGAGCCAAGACACATGGGGGTGGGACTAGGCCCTATCCCAAAGGATATGATAGACTCTGATGATACCTGATGGAAGGCCTCACCATCCAGGGGGAAGAGAAAGGATATGTGATAGGTAGGGTTTTTAAGTTGGGGGTGAGGGGGGGGTTGGTAGGGGAGGACGGGAGGGAGAAGGGAACTAGGATTGTCATGTAAAACAATTTTGTTTCTAATTCAAATTTAAATAAAAAGGAATGATTGCTTTATGAGAATTAGAACTCAATAAAACTTGTTTATAAAAACATATCAGCTCCTTGCTGGCCAAGGAGGTTCCTGAGGCCTCCAAAACAATACAGCATATTGCTGCTGCTATGGGTTGGCCAGCAGAACAGGTAATAAGACACTAGTGCTCAACCATATGCTTTGGTTTTAGGATTTGGAGACATAAGGCTGAGACTGAGCAGAAAGCTTTACTGGTTTTTATAGTATCTAAAGGTGCTATGTAGCCTTCTTGAAGAGAGTTGTCACTAATAGTCTTACTCGGCTGTGAGCCCCACGTGTGATAACATGTGCTGTGCCATAGTGGCATGACTGCCATGAGAGCAACCAACTAACTGCTTTCATGTTGGATTTAAGACCATTGGGATGTTTTAATATCTGAATTTTTCCCTTGGGCTAGGAGTTCTTAGCATTTAAGGATTACATTGTGTCTACCAATGTCTTTTTTTTTATTAGTTCAAATTAGAAACAAACTTGCTTCACATGTCAATCCCTTCTCCCTCTTCCTCCCCTCCCACCACCCCCCACCAGCCCCACATCTCATCTCCCCTCTGATCCCCCTTACCCTCCCTGGGGGATCCTCAAAGTCTGTCATATCATCCTGAGCAGGGCCTAGGCCCTCCCCCATGTGTCCAGGCTGAGAGAGCATCCCTCCTTGTGGAATGGGCTCTCAAAGTCCCTTCTTAAATCAGGGAAAAATACCGATCCACTACCAGGGGTCCCAAAGAGTGCCGAGGCCTCCTCATTGACACCCACATTCAGGGGTCTGGATCAGTCCCGTGCTGGCCTCCCAGACATCAGTCTGGGGTCCATGTTCTCCCCCTTGTTCAGGTCAGCTGTTTCTGTGGGTTTCACCAACCTTGTCCTGACCCCTTTGTTTTTCATTCCTCCCTCTCTGTAATTGGGTTCCAGAGTTCAGTTCAGTGTATAGCTGTGGGTGTCTGCCTCTGCTTCCATCAGCCACAGGATGAGGGCTCTAGGATAGCATATAAAGCAGTCATCAGTCACATTATAGGGGAAGGGCATTTAAGGTAGCCTCTCCACCATTGCCTAGATTGTCAGTTGGTGTCATCCTTGTAGATCTCTGGAAATCTCCCTAGTGCCAGATCTCTCCTCAAACCTATAATGGCTCCCTCCATTATGGTATCTCTCATCCTGGTCTCCTCTATTCTTCCCCCGATTCTACCTTTCTGCTCCTCCATTTCCTCCTCCCCTCTCCTCTCTTCTCCCCTCTCATTCTGCCAGCTCCCTCTACCCTACCCTCATGCTCCCAATTAGCTCAGGAGATCCTGCCCCTTCCCATTCTCTGGGGTCCATGCATTTTTCTCTTAAGAGTCCTTTTTGTTTCCTATTTCCTTTGGTGATGAGGATTGTAGGCTGGTAATACTTTGCTCTATGTCTAAAATTAATATATGAGTGAGTACATACCATGTTTCTCTTTTTGTGACTGGGTTACCTCACTCAGGATGGTTTCTTCTAGTTCCATCCATTTATTTGCGTGGGAATTTCAAGATTCCATTGTTTTTTTTTTCCCCTGCTGAGTACTACCCTATTGTGTAAATATACCACATTTTCTCTATCCATTCTTCAGTTGAGGGGCATCAGGTTGCTTCCATGTTCTGGCTATTACAAACAATGCTGCTATGAACATAGTTGAACATATATGTCCTTGTTGTATGAATGTGCATTATTTGGGCATATATACCCAAGAGAGGAATTGCTGGATCTTGTGGTAGACTGATTCCCATTTTCCTGAGAAACAGCCATACTGATTTCCAAAATGGTCTTACAAGTTTGCACTCCCACCAGCAAAGGAGGAGTGTTCCTTTTTCTCCACATCCTCTCCAGCATAGACTGTCATTGTTGTTTTTGACTTTAGCCGTTCTGGCTGGTGTAAGATGGTATCTCAGAGTTGTTTTGAATTGCATTTCCCTGATGGCTAAGGATTTTGAGCACTTTCTTAAGTGTTTTTTAGCCATTTTAGATTCCTCTGTTGAGAATTCTCTATTTAGTTCTGTACCCCACTTTTTAATTTCATTGATTGGTGTTTTGGTGGCTAGCTTCTTGAGTTCATTGTATATTTTGGAAATCAACCCTCTGTCAGATATGGGGTTGGTGAAGATCTTTGCCCATTCTGTAGGCTATCATTTTGTCTTACTGACTGTCCTTTGCCTTACAGAAGCTTCTCAGTTTCAGGAGGTCCCATTTATTAATTGTAGATCTCAATGTCAAGTCTGTGGTCAATTTTAGAGAAGGTTCCATGTGGTGCTGAGAATAAGGTATATTCTTTTGTGTTTGGATGGAATGTTCTATAGATGTCTGTTAATCCCAAATGGGTCATAACTTGTTAGATCCTTTGTTTCTTTGTTAAGTTTCTGTCTGGTGGTCCTGGTGAATGGGGGTGAATGTTGAAGTCTCCTACTATAAGTGTGTGTGGTTTTATGTGTCGTTTGAACTTTAGTAATGTTTCTTTTACAAATGTGGGTGCCTTTGTATTTGGGGCATAGATGTTCAGGATTGAGACTTCATCTTGATGGACTTTTTCTGTGATGAGTATGAAATGCCCTTCTTCATCTCTTTTGATTGATTTTAGTTTGAAGTCTAATTTGTTAGATAATAGGTTTGCTACACCAGCTTATTTCTTGGGTCCATTTGATTGGAAAATCTTTTCCCAACCTTTTACTCTGAAGTAACGCCTGTCTTTGAAGTTGAGGTATGTTTCTTGTATACAGCAGAAGGATGGATTCTGTCTTCTTATCCTTTCTGTTAGCCTGTATCTTCTTATAGGCAGGTTAAGACCATTGACATTGAGGGATATTAATGTCCATTGATTGTTGGTTCTTGTTTGTTTTAGATTTATTGTTGGTGGTGTCATTGTGTGTGGATCTTGCCCTCCTTTTTCTTTTCGTGTTTGGTAAAGTTGGATTATCTATTGCCTATGTTTTTGTGAGTGTAATTATCTTTGTTGGGTTGGAGTTTTCCTTCCAGAACTTTCTGTAGGACTGGATTTGTGGATATGTATTGTTTAAATCTGGTTTTGTCATTGAATATCTTGTTTTCTCCATCTATAGTGACTGAAAGCTTTGCTGGGTACAGTTGTCTGGGTTGGCATCCATGCTCCCTTAGTGTTTGTAAGACATCTATCCAGGACCTTCTGGCTTTCAAAGTTTCCATTGAGAAGTCGGGTGTAATTCTGATAGGTCTGCCTTCATATGTTACTTAGCCTTTTTCCTTTGCTGCTCTTAATATTTTCTCTTTATTCTGTAAGTTTGGTGTTTTGATTATTATGTATCGAGGGGACTTCTTTTTGTGGTCCAGTCTATTTGGTGTTCTGTAAGCTTCTTGTACTTTCATAGGCATACCCTTCTGTAGGTTGGGGAAGTTTTCTTCTATGATTTTGTTGAGTATGTTTTCTGTACCTTTGAGCTGTATTTCTTCACCTTCTTCTATACCTATTATTCTGAGGTTCGGCCTTTTCATAGTGTCCCATAATTGCTGGATATTTTGTGTTAGAGATTTGTTAGACTTGAGATTTTCTTTGGTCAATGACTGTATATCCTCTAGCAAGTCTTCAACAACTGAGATTCTCTCTTCCATCTCTTGTATTCTATTGGTTATACTTACATTCTTAGTTCCTGATTGCTTATACAGCCTTTCTATTTCAAGCATCCCCTCATTCTGTGTTTTCTTTATTGTTTCTATTTCAGCTTTCCTGCTTTGAACTGTTTTGATTGTTTCCTTCACTTGTTTGGTTGTTTTTTCTTGGCTTTCTTTAGATTCTTTAAGAGAATTATTTACTTTTGAATTTTTTGTTTGTCTTTTCTTCTATTTCTTTAAGAGATTTTCTCATTTCCTCTTTAAGGGACTCTATCATCTTCATAAAGTAGTTTTTAAGGTCCAGTTCTTTTTCTTCTATGTTGTGCTTTTCAGATCTTGCTGGTGTGGCGTCCCTAGATTCTGGTGGTATCAAATTGGTCTTTCTGTTGTTGAGTGTGTTCTTATTCTGTCTTCTTCCCATGTCTTCTTCCAGTGGGTGCAGGTGGGGGGTCTATCTCCTCTTGTCACCCGGTGGTGTACATGGGCTAAGACTTCAGTGTCTGCAGCTCTGAATGGTCTTGCCTCTCCTAGTATTCTCCTCCCTCAGCAGAGGTCAGGGCTCAGCAGAGGTCAAGGAGGAGTTGGGATCAAGAGTGAGGTGGTTCCTAACTCGGGGAGATCCCCCTTATCTGGGCGGTCCACTCTATGCCAGGCGCAGGCCCAGAGAGATCCATATCCGAGGGGTGATGGCGGGGGTTGGGCGGGAGTCGGGCTCAGCAGAGGTCAGGGCAGCGAGGGGGAAGGAAGAGTAAGGTGTTTCAGGACTCAGAAAGATCCTCCCTGTCTGGGCAGGTCCACTCTATGCCAAGAGCAGGGCCCAGAGAGATCTGAGGGGTGACGGGGGGAGTTGGGCAGGAGTCAGGCAGGAGTCAGGCAGAAGCCTACCTATGTCTTGATAAAGAAATAAAGAAAATTGGAAAAAAAATACAAAAACCACTGCCAGATGTATTGTGACAACTTAAAAGTACGGGAGCAGGGGATGCCATGGGGATATTTCTGAAGGCAGGGATAGCCTAATGCATTGAGAGAGGGTCTCCCTGAGGTGAATATTAGCAAAATCTATGCTATCCTAACATGTGGGAGATCTTCCAGAAGTATTCATGGCAAGAATTAGGATCAGTGGACAGAGGTTAACAACAACAACAACAAAAATCACAACTGGTCAAAGTATAGAGATTAAGTACAGTTGTGGAGTGCTCAGCCACAAGTGGGACATCTGTAACACAGGTGCCATCACCCCCAAGTCTGAGGGACCACCACGGAAGAGGGGACAACCAGAGAGAGTTAAACAGTGTCTTCTGGACATGGCAGGACTGTTGCACTCATGAATTCATAGTTCCTGTGATGGTCTCCACAAGATCAAGCCAGTCAACATTCTGGTATAGAGTGGAGAGGGGCTCATGGGCTCCCACCCCTAGCTGAAGAGCTATGGACAGTTGGTGGCTTCTGGGGGAAGAACATTCAATTAAAAAAAGAAAGGAGAAAGAGCAGAAGAGTATTTGGATCAAAGAACACAACTCTATGCCTCCCAACCATACTTATTCCAACACAGTCAGCATTTGGTTTTGAGCAAATAGCTTTTAAAATCACCCTGCTTTCTCGTGGATAGATGGTTTTTGATTTCTCTTCTTGGGTTTGCAACTGTAACACTTTTCCTCATCACTTGTTCTTGTGTTTATCCAATTCTTCAGATGTTCTGTGTGTATTCCTGTCCCAGCACTTGGGTGCATGTATTTACCATGTGCGTCTGAGCAAACAGATTTCCCTGGCACATACCACTACTAGGCTCCATGTTGTGTTCACAGTTAGAAAGAATCAAAGTGCTGCTGGTTGAAGCTGACAATCTGAAAGCTGATTATTATTTTAGGGGAGAAAAGGAAGAGTAGAAAAATGACTGACCCATGGCAAGGACTCACACCATCCATGGTACTATGAATGTCCCATGAATCAGCGAGTCAACATGCAAACCACAGAAACACAGTCCAGCCTCACAGCACAGACCAGCCTTCCACCTTGCAGACAATGAAAGCTTAGAGTAAAGTGGAGACCCACTTGTCAGCAAAGATAAGGGATAGGCTGGAAGAGGGCCATAGACAGGCTGATCAGAACCCAACAGCTACTAATAATACTAATCTGCATTATAATGGTGTGCTGAGAAAGTTTCAGAGACAGGCAAAGCATATGCTCTTTACAAATTCTACAGTGTGAGGGGGAGATTTGAACACAAGTAGATAGGGTGAGATTGGATGTCTGATGCAAGTCAAACGTGCTGCATAAAGTTGTGAGGAAATAACTTTGAGTGCTCCCCCAGACAACTCCTAGACCTCTCATTCGGGGGCCCTTCCCTGGCACAACCCATTCAAGACCTGCACCTCTCCTTTATTTTTATATTAATGGATTGTTTTACCGTTTTTAAGAAGATTATTACATTCATTTAGTGTGTATCTGTGTGTATGTCTGATGTGTGTGTCTGTGTGTGCATGTGTGTCAGTGTGCATCTGCATTTGTGTCTGTGTGTGTGTGTGTGTGTGTGTGTGTGTGTGTGTGTGTGTGTGTGCCACTATGTGTGCATGTATGTCTGGGTGTGTATCTGCAGTATATGTGTGTTTCTGTGTATATCTGTGTGTGTGTGTGTGTGTGTGTGTGTATGTGTGTGTGCCACTGTGTGTGCATATATGTCTGGGTGTGTATCTGCAGTACATGTGTGTTTATGTGTATCTGTGTGTGTGTGTGTGTGTGTGTGTGTGTGTGTGTGTGTGTGTGTGTGTGTTCTGTGTGTGTATATATATCTGACACAGTGCTACTGTGAAGGTCAGAAGACAGCTTTCAGGAATCAGCCACCTCTTCCACCACATGGATCCCAGGGATTGAACCCAAGGTGTCAGGCTTCTCTGTAGGTGCCTTTACCCCCTGAGCCATAGATTGTTTTTCTATGAAGCATCTCCAAAATCAGGAATCAACAAATTGTAAACTGGGTATACCAACCCAGCCCACTACTTGTTTTTATATATAACATTTCATTGAAACACAGACACTTTCATTCATGTAGGTATTGTCCATGGCTGACTTCACACTACAGCACAAGAGTTCAGTAAATTATATGCCCACAAAGGGGAAAATCTTGACAATATAGCCCATTACAGAAAAACAAATGCAAACAATTATACTAAGAATAGAAATTTGCCCAGGTGTGGTGGCACATGTCTTTAATGCCAGCACTTGGGGTGGGGTGTGGGGGCAGGTCTCTGAGTGAGACGGGCTGGTCTGCTTAGCTGGTTCCAGGCTAGCCAGGGCTACATAGTAAGATCTTGTCTCTTACATTTTTGGTTGTGAGCCTAGCCTTTAACAGCTAAGCCATCTCTCCAGTCCAAGATCCTGTCTCAAAATACAAATAACACCAAAAACTACACCCAACCACAAAATTTTTTTCAAAAGGTATAACAACAAAGATTTCAGAGAAATAAAACTGTAAAGCCTGGAGGCTGGAGAGATGGCTCAGAAGTTAAGAGCACTGTCTGGTCTTCCAGCGGTCCTGAGTTCAATTCCCAGAAACACATGATGACTCATAACCATCCGTAATGAGATCTGGTGCCCTCTTCTGGCCTTCAGGAACACATGCATACATAATAAATAAATCTTAAAAAAAAAAAAAAACTGTAAAGCCTAGTTGAATTGACTAACATGTTCTACATATTTGGAAGCACCATGCATGATGAAAATATATTAGCGTAGATACACACCAATTCTCCCATTCACCAACACAAAGTCACTGTCTCTCCAGTGGCCATCTCAGTGGAGTCAAGGAAACTTGGTTTTTTGTTGCTGTTTTATTAGATTGGTTCCTATTTGATTATCAGTTTTATTATCACATGCCAACTTTATGAAAAATATAATTTAAGAATAATCTACCTAGAAATATTTAAAGTGAGAAGGATGAGGCATTCTATAAGGTATCAAAAATAATTTTTAAGTTAAATAAAATGTTTTTGAAAAAGGTGTTATAACACAATAAACATGACCTTTACCAAGTTAAGCTACTAGACAAAGAATTCCAAACTACAGCTCAGTGTGTATCAGAATTTAGCAGATGAGAAAGGTGGTATTTTTATTTTGGGAGAAAAACATGGATTACTTAATATTAGCAAAGGTTTAGGTAAAGATGGTGGATTTAGCATATGCATCTATTTTCATTCCTTCCCATACCCTAATAAAGAAAATGCACTCTGGAGAGATGGCTAAAAGGGTAAAAGCACCTACTGTCAAGCCTGGTGACTTGCGTGTGAACCCAGGGACTTACGCATTTTCGTGGGGGAAGTACAGAAACACGGGCAGGTGGAACTAATGGAAATGAATTATATCAATGGGTGCAGGTCTTTCAAGCAGATATTGGGAACCAAGGCTCTGCCTCCCTTGCCTTTTGTTTCCTGGCCTCCCTGAAATGACATAAACAGCTTTGCTCCATCACATACTTCCACTGTGACATTTGGACCCACCACAGAGGCAACAGGCCAAGCAGTTAAGGGCTGAAACTTCTGAAACCATAAGCTGAAATAAGCCTTTCCTCCCTTTGAGCTGTCTCAGATATGGAAAACTGTGTGGGGGTGGGGCTGTCCTTGCCACTTTCCTTCCTAACGAAGTAGGGAGTTCTATGGTCAATGCCAGGTACACAGATGCTACTTGTTTCAAACTGCGTAGACTAGTAGACCCCAAAGCTGGGCAAACTTTCCAGTGCAGAGGCCCAGACCATGCCACAGTAGATGAGGCTAAAAGAGAAGGCAGTGGGATTGGGGATGTAGCTGTGTCAGTGTCAAACCCCCTGAGGCTAACACCAGTCAGCTCCAGGCTAATGACCAGAAAGTTCAGAGAAGAGGCCAGGCCTGGAGCCAATAGAAATCCAATTCAGCACAGGCAGAAGCAAGCTTAATAGAAGCTCAATAGGCAAAAATTGTCACTCAATAACCACAAAAACCAGGGTGCGGGAGGGAGGGCAGTGAAGTGGGAGGTGGGTGGCGTGGTTCCCAGAGAGACTTCTTCGGGCAGCATTGTAGTCCAAAGCCAAGGCCAAGGACACTCTCCACAGTCTGACAGGCAAATTCCTGCAGCTCTGGGTCCTTGGATGCCAGGAACTGATGAGTCTCTTCTCTGACAGTTACAAACACCAGACAAAAAAGAAATGTTTCATTTCAGAGAGCCACAAGGGACCTTAGAAGTTCTCCATGTAGCCAAAGGCTTTCAAGTGGTATGATTCATGTCTGCCATCTGTCAGGGCTCAGTGACTTCTCTGGTTTTACTTGTCCATTGAAGCCCAGCACCACACGAAGTGCCTGGAGCATATCAGGTCCCAGTAATAAATAACACAGGGTGCATGAAAAAGGGGAAATCCTAGCTAGATTTTTGAGGGGTGTGTGTTGGGGGGTGTGCATTGTGTGTGTGCACCTGTGTACAGGTTTGATCTCCCATATGTGTACATGTAGAAGCCAGAAATAGCCACGTGATGTCCATGATGCTGGTCTCTATCTCTCTCCACCTTACTTTGAGGCAAGATCTCTCAGTCAACCTGGAGCTTGTTCTTTCGTGTAAACTTGCTGGCCAGTAAGCCCCTGTGATTTGCCTATCCCTGCCCTATTTCAATGCTGGAGTTGCAAGCACATCGCACCTGGATTTCTTGGGGGTACTAGTGATTTTGAACTCAAATCCTTATGATTATATAGCATCCATAAAGAGCTAGGCATAGCTACACAGGTCTGCCATCCCAGCATTAGAATTCCAAGTGAGAGAGTTCCTGGGAGCTTGGTGGCCAATCAGCCTACATAAAATGGTAAACTTCCCTCTCAGTTAAGAAGCTATCTAGAGGGAGCATGTCAGGAGCCATGGAAAAAGTAACCTTGGACCTGTAAGAGACTTGGGCAGAAGACTGCCAGCATTTTAAGAATAACTCATTATGTTAAAAGAATAGCTGCTTTCAATCCTTCCCTCCTGATACATAGCATTTGGGCTCACAGAAGTAGTTAATAGAAAGAAAGATACATTTCATGATCAGGTTTCCTAGCAACACTTCCCCTGCTCCCATATTCTTTAATCTAACAAGCCTTTGTCCTCTGACTAACACCTGCACTGTACAACCTTGGTAGCATCCTGCATTCTCCAAGGACTCACGCACAGGGACATTCCTCAGTCTGGTTATCAGGCAAACGGCCTCAAACAACCTCTCCCTGCCTGCCAAATTCCCTGCTTGGCACCCGTATATAAGGTCACTGTGAAAAATAAAAAAATTGCAGCATGATCTGAAACCTATCTTGCTGTGTGTTCTTTGTTCTCCCCTGACCCTATTGTTCTAGGTTCTTTGGTGACTGCAGCACATCGGGGTGTGAGCTCGCGTGGTGCCCAGTGGGTCGGGGCAGGAATAGGTGGATAGCAATAGAGAAAGACACCTGGCATCCTCCTCAAGTTTCTGTATGAACTGAGTCTCACACACTTGTAACAATAAGTCTTTACTCCAACCGCCCAAACCCTGCTGCCATGTGGGCGCTTTCCACCAGGCCGCCTAAGTCCCGCCTGCCGCCACGTTATGGTCCCAAGTAACATACAGAGATTTATATTAGGTACAAATGTTGCTTGGCCAACTGATTAGGATTTCTTATATGCTATCTCAGTCTTAATTATCATAAATCTATATATTTTATAAGACTTATCGAGGACACTTTCTGCTGGCACCCTCTCTTGCCGGCGGATCACATGGCAACTCCAGAGCAGAGAGCAGGAGGAAAAGAGAAGGGACAACTTCCTTCTTGCCCTTGCTTATATATGAGTCTCCCTAAGTCACTTCCTGTCTGGATCACCACTTCTTTACTACATTTCCCAGAATCCTCCTTGACTCCTAGTACATCCTACCTTGCTGCCTCATTAGCCAAACAGTACCTTATTTATCATCCAATAAGACAAACACATACACAGAAGCACTTCCCCCATCACACACTTATGTACATGCATCCCATACACAACACAACACACACACACACACACACACACACACACACCTACCTTTATAACTTCTCCACAAAATGCAGTCCAACCCTCATTAACACCATGGCTGGTATCATCGCCATCACAACTAATATAATAATTAACCATGAGCTGTGAAAATGAATGAATGTGCACACCCTAAAATAGCACCACAATGTAAACCACTTCATGTTAAACACACACACACACACACACACACACACACACACACACACACACACCAAAATCAGACACTTATTGGAACATGCACTTCTTTTCACATATTCTTCCCAACTCTGTGGGGAAGACTTAGGTGTTTCCTATTCTCTTGGCCCAGTGGCATCTTTTATCTCCCCCTTAGAATCACTCAAAATTCACCTATTTATTTAGAATACAGCTTTCTTTCCAGATCTGCATCATTCTGGACATTCTGGAAATATAATACATTAAACTATATAATGCAAACTACATTTTAAAGGGTAAAGAATGAAAATAATTTAATAATACGTTACTTACCCCAATAGATCCAAAGTATTATTAGTTCAATATGTAGTTGATATTACAATCAATGAGATACAGTACTTTATTGTGTGTATGTATATATATATATGTAGTATATATATTATAGGTTTACTATATATAGTATATATAGCATATATATACCATTATATATATACATATATATATGTATATATATATGTATATAATATATATATTATATAATATATATATATATATATATATTAAACCTGTAAAAGCTAGTGTCTCTTTTACACTTTCAGTTTGCCTCAGTAAGGACAGCCCATGAATCAAGTGTCCCATGCTTATCAGTAGCTGGTGGCTACGAGGGTACAAATCTAAGAGCCTGTAAACAGTACTGGCTTAGTTAAGGTTTCTATTGCTATGAAGAGACAGCATAGCCAAGGCAACTCTTATAAATGAAAACATTTCATTGAGGGGGCCGGTTAAACTTTCAGAGGTTCAGTCCATTATCATCATGGAAGGGAGCATGGCGACATGCAGGCAGACATGGTGCTGGATGAACAGCTGAGAGTTCCACATGTTGCGGGCAACAGGAAATCCGCTGAGACACTGGGTGGTGTTCTGAGCATAGGAAACCTCAAAGTCTGCCTCCACAGTGACACACTTCCTCCAACAAGGCCACACCCTGAATCATTACTCTGATTAATCTTTATCAATTAAAAACCTGGGAGTCTGACATCGGGGTGAGAACGTGGAAGATCAGAGAACCAGGAACAGTTGCCAGTTGCTTCTTACCTGTCCTTCCTCCATCCAAAAAGGCCAAAATCCTCTCTCTGCCCCACCTTATCACTTCCTGTTTCCTCTCGCTACAGTCGTCCAGACCTCATTTGGTTAACTAGTGGCTAGCTCTGCCCTCTGACTCCAAGCAAGCTTTGTTTGTCAAAATACAAACAAAATATCACACAACAATACCCACTCTAACAAAGCCATGCTTCCTACTAGTGCCACTCCCTATGAGACAATGGGGGCCAATTACATTCAAACTACCACAGGTACCCTGTCCTGTTCACTGTTGTCACCTCAGGGCATCACTCTTTCTACAACATACTATACAAAAGAAGGTCCCCAGGTATGTGCTAGATGGTTAGATTATAGAAAATGGTGGATGGGCGGGTGTAGATAGTTGGGTGGATGAATGGATGGTTAGTTGGATGTACGGGTGATAGGTGGATGGATGGATAGATGGATGGATGATGGCTACATGGATGGATGGAAGATGGCTAGATGGTTGAATGGGTGAATAAACTGATTGATGGACAAGTAACAGGTGAATAGGTGGATGGATAGATAAATGAATGGATTTCCAAGTACATAGTTAAGAATAATCTTTTAAACTCTGATGATGTTTGTGAAACTGGTTTGTGAGGCTCATCCACAGTGACCTATCCAGGGAACAGGCAATTGTGGCATTATGCTGTTACTATGTCTTGGACATCTTTTAGAAAGGTCACGGGTTTCAGCACCAACAGTAAACTGTTTATTAAAAGCATATTTTATATTGACCTAAACATTCGTTTCCCCATAGACAGAGTGTTCTGTGTTTGAAGACCTGGTAGAAGCTGAGGCAAAGCAAGAGAAGGTAGACAGTGGTGCTCTTTGATCCACCTAGAACCTGGATTCTTGTGGCCTCTGTCTCTATCATCTGGGGCTCATGGTCTTCTCCCCCGTCTTTCCCCCCTCTGAATCTGTTTTCTTGTCTTGCAGCCTTTTCTTTAAGGGAAGACTTTGGGGAAAGCTCCATCTGTACAATAGAAACAAAGTGGTTGTAGGAACAGCTCCAGGGTCTGGAGCCTCTGCAGCACAAGGAACCACACTTCTTCAGTAGAAGTTTCCTCTGCTACTGAATTCAGCACAGACATAGACAGTCCACCTTCTCCTCCGATGAGCTCTGTGTGACTCTGCATCTTTGCACTGTTGAATGGGAGCTCCTTAAAGCAGTGTTGTGGTGGAGATTGACCTTTACTTGAAGCACAGCAGTGGCCAGAACAGCCAAAACTCCCATCACACCATTGAGCAAAGAAGGGGATTAGGCAATAGAGCGTCCATGGATCCCACTACTGAGCCACAGTGCAAATGGCAGGTAGATGGAACCAAGTAACGGTGAGGAGTACAGGTCTGATTTGGACCAATATGCCCTGTTTTGTTGTTGTTGATGTTGCTTGTTTATTTGTTTGTTTGTTTGTTGTTTAGACAGGGCCTCACTGGGAAGTCTCCGTTAGAACTCAGGACACTCCTGTCTCAGCCTCTAGAGTCCTGGGATTGCAGATGTGTGGCATCACACCCAGTCAATACGCATCTCTCTAGCTAAGTGGTCTCAATTATGTGTGTGTAAAAACATTTTTAAGCTTAATGCAAAAGACATTCTTTCAATGAAAGGAATAAAGTTGCACTTGTAGTAATAAATTTCTCTTTTCCTGGTCTCTAAGTAAAATAAAGCCAGCTCAAAATTTATACTGAGATCTCCTCACTCTCATCTTACCTCGGCTTCCAGTGCCAGATACAATCACTTCCAAAGTCAGCTCCCTTCACAGCTATTTCACTTCACACATTCTGCCTGAGTCATCTTGCTACTGCATCCCCCATAAACCATGTGCCCATCCTTCAGTCCAACATTTCCATATCCAAATGCCGTATATTCCATTCAGAGGCAATGGATTCTCAGGCCATGTGCCCAATAATGTTAAAATGTGTTCACTATCTCCCTAAGACTAGTGTATACCTGAAAAAGGTAATTCCTAGGCTTGTCACCAAAGTCTTACAACCTGCTGGGGAAATGCTATTGATGTGATTTGGAAGGGACTTATTCTCTAGCCCATGACTGCTCTGATAGTAGACATAATAGGAGGTAGAGACTTCTCTACCACAGATACCATAGAGCCTGCAGAAAGGTTTTAGGTCACTGAGAGAGCACCCTTGATGGGATTGTGGAGCTCTCCTCTCTCTCTCTCTCTCTCTCTCTCTCTCTCTCTCTCTCTCTCTCTCTCTCCCTTTCACTTTTGGCCATGAGGTGGGTGAAGTCTTCCTCCACCAGACACTCATACCATGATATGGTACTTTCTCCACAGCACTGAGAGCAACAGGGCCAACCAACTGTGGGTTGAAACCTTCAAAACTGTAAGACAAAGCACAGCTTTTCTCTTCGTAAGCTAGCAGTCTCCTGACTCGTTACATCACCAGAAGGCCAAGTAACACAGGTATGTCTACAAAACTTCATTATGCATTTTCTTTGAATACTTCAGTGTTCATAGATACGGACATGAGATGTCACAGATCAGGACATGAGAAGCAAGGTTCATTGTGCTTTCTGACTGACATGAGGCTGCATGAGGCTTTGGATTAAGAGAAGTGGTGCATGATGGGTAATCTGGTAAAACTGGCTTCCAGAGCCTGCTTGGGCAATAGCTACTAGCTATATCAAGGGCAGTAGTCAACCTCCAAGAGGCCTTACTAACCTCCAGAAAAATGAGGGCTGGATCCCTGTAATGCCTGCAACCTGCAATTCTATGTCACCCTGAGTAGGCAGAAGAAAGCTCTCTACTTTCAAAGGTTACCACTCCATCTTTCAAAAATCCTGAGCTCTTGGAATTCAAAACTGAAAACCTTAAGAGCACATAGGCATGCATAGGAGTCATGGCAAGACTTGGGATCTCATTAGAAAATGTTAATATCTCAAGGAAGCATAGACATACTTCTATGCGCGCGCGCGTGTGTGTGTGTGTGTGTGTGTGTGTGTGTGTGTGTGTGTGTGTGTGATTAACGTATCTTTTTGCTGGCAGAGAATAGACCACAGATGGCTTGCTGATCACAACCATAACAAGCTTCCCAGTTTCTTGTAATTCAATAGCTCGTGAGGCCCTGTGATAAGTAGTTGGAAATTTGACCAGGTGGGTGATGCCCCAGCTGCCTCCCTCTGAGAATCAGGCTGTCAGTATACAGGCTGAGCAGCACCTCTTGGAACCCTTCAGAAGGACTCCACCACTGAGCGAGTGTTGCAACAGTATATGCACTGGATCTATAGACAGCGTTTTCTTTATGCATTTCCCCACAGGATGATCTTGGTTCTTGGGAATAGTACTGTGTTCTGGGTGTTTTCTTTTGTTTTGTCACTTTGACACAAACTAGAGTCATCTAGGAAGAGGGAGTCTCAATTGAGAAAATGTCTCCATCATATTAGCCTATAATATTAGTGCATATTTCTGGGAGATTCTAGTCCATTGCAGGTGGTCCTGGGTTGCATGAAAAATTAAGCTAAGCAAGGCATGACAAACAAGCCATGCCTCCTCTGTGGCCCCTGCTTCAGTTCTGACTGCCAGGTTCCTGCCTTGGCTTCCATTCACTATAGTTTATAACTGTAAAATGAAATAAACTCTTTCTTCTACAAGTTGCTTTTGGGCATGGTGTGTTTCACAGTGACAGAAAAGCAAACTGGGATATACTGCAATGAACCAGAGGTGGGGGAGCAGGTACCCTTTTGACATACTGATTTCATTCCTTGCTGTGGAAATTCTACTTCTAGCTGGTTTATTTTTATGCATGAATCTTGTCAATTGTCACAACATGGTGGTTATTTAGAGTATTATTATCCTGGCTGGCTTTTATGTCAATTTGACACAAGCTAGAGTCATCGAAGAGGAGGAAACCTCAATTGAGAAAATGCTTCACTAAGATTGGATTGTAGACAAGCAAGCCTATAGGGCATGTTTTAAATTAGATCTCAAAAGGGCCATCAGACTCCGGAGCTACGTTGGAGTGTTTGATATGTACACGGACAAGAAGGTCACCACAACTACATGGGGCAAGAGCTGCTGGAGAGGGTTATTAGGCTAAATCTGAGATATGCAAACCCATCACAGCCTCCTGAAGCCCATCCGGGACGTACAGTGTGGGAGGCTGGGTGACTACAATGTTATTTGCTTCCATTATGCTCATTTTAGCAAATACTTAATATAGTGTTAGCTGTGAATGACTCACCCAAACTTGAATAAAAGAGACAGCAACCTTGAATGGCACCTACTATTTTCTAGCAGGAAGTAATGAATGAATTTTTTCCTATTACCTATAGGTATTTAAAAACAAAAGAACACCCATCAGATGTCTCCATACCTGAATGAAATCATAAAATCCCTGTTATAAACTGACTGGGATCATGGCAAGAGCTGGGATCTCATTAGAAACTGCCCAATTCTCAATGGACTCAGAGATTCAGAGCATGTACTACTCTTGCAGATGACCCAAGATGGGTATGGGTTTCCAGCACCCACATACAGTGGCTCACAGTTGTCTGTAAGCTCTAGGGGGTCCTGAGGTAGGGGATATTTCCCAAGTCCCTGACTCATAGCCTTTTTATAACTGGTGCAAATACAATAAGGAGCAATAACTAACTCCAGTTTCACTGGGGCCAGAGATCATTTGAGAATTGGCTAGACAGAAACCTCAGGCCTTCACAAGCATGCCCATACATGCACCAAGGGACATACCCTCACATTCACCTGTACATACATACACACAGGCATACACAAATACATCCAAATAAAAGAAAAAGAAAGTAACTTGGGTCTTCTTTTACTTTTCTTACTATAGCATATTTGTTCTGTTAAAAGCCTATTAAGGGGGTTGGGAAGGGGATAAAGCACCTGCTGTATAAGCATGAGTACCTCAGTTTGTGTCCCCAAAACCCGCATGGAAAAATCCAGTCATGGTGGCAACCACCTGTAATCCCAGCACACACTGGGGCTTGCTGGACAGCCAGCCTAAGCAAATTGGAAAGTGCCAAGATCAGAGAGAAACTCTGTCCATAAATAAATTAATAAATTAATTAATTAAAATAAAATAGAGAGAGATTGAGGAATATATCCAACACCAACCTCAGGACTCCACAAGCATGCCTACATGTGCACACATGTATGTGAACATGCACACATGCATGAACACACATACACACATACATGCGTGCATTTCAAAAAGAGCCATCACAGCAAGGCTAAGGGAAATATGTCCTCCCATGATCCACCTCTTGCCACCTGCATCAGGCAGGAGAGCCGACCTTAGGGGCATGAAACAGAAGAGTTGGCCCTGTCCCTCACTGAGTGCAACAAATCAGAGTGGGCCCTGCCCCTCACCTGAACAAAACAGTAGAGCTGGTCCTGGCCCTAGTGATGTGAGGGTGAACTGGATCCAAGGAGATGAGAGCAGGGAATTGGTCCTGCCCCTTTGTGTCTGCTACATTGGGTGAGCTAGCTGGGGCAGTGCTGGAGGACTCACCTAGGTAGCAACAAAGAGGGAAAGATGGCAGGCTGACCAATGCAACTACCACTGGGGGAACAGAATCAGGACTTCAAGGTAGTCTATCCCAACAACCAACTCATCTATGAACTGCTGGAGCACGTGAGGGGGCCAGACCTGCAGACCCAAAGCTGCAGAATCTCCATGACAAATAATAATATATATCCATAATAAATAATAGGATATCCAAGAGGAGTTCCAGTGAGGGCCCAGTACTGAGGCTACAGCAGAAGCCAGAGGCCTCAAACCAGACCAATGTCTCATTGCAATGAACACTTACAACTAAAGATGTATATGAACTGAAGGGTATACCATGTAACTCACTGGGCCCCACTACAGCTTCTATGCTGAGACTTTTTTGATTGTTTGGGGGGGGGGAGGTTTTTTTGGCTTTACTTTTAAACTTTGTTTTCAGAAGAGGTTGCAAGGCAGAGGGTGGAAACTAGGACTGGGGAGATGAGTGGGATCAGGATGCATGGTATGAAATCCACAAAGAATCAACAAAAAGTTCATTTAAAACAAAAGCCATTGGGTAGCTGAGTGATTGTTTAACTGTAGGCATTTTCTAAGCACTTCCTTTTATTTTGTTTGTCATAGCTAAGATCCTAGGGTGGGGGATCTTTCCTGAGTCTTTGATTCACACCTTCTTTAATTACTAGTGAAAATACAATAAGGAACAGTAGCTAACTGCCAGTTTCACTAGGGCCAGAGATCATTCAGGGATTGGCCAGACACCAAAATGATTTCATGTTTGAAGTGGATTAAGGCATGGAGATTGACAATTGAAACACAGAGTAGTATTTGACAAGGTGAAAGTGTCACTGGTTTGCAAGTCCAAGGTAAGAGTCTTGTATTGACCACTTCCCTCTAGGAGACCCACTCCTGTTTTCTTACCCTGAAAATAAGAGACTAGACCCTGCATTCTCGGTTCCCTTTCAGCTCTGGAATTCTGCCTAATGCCAGCACTCAGGAGGCTGGGCAGAAGGACCACTGAGAGTTTGAGACCAGCCTAAGCAACACAGTAAGCTCAAGGCCAACTTGGGCTATGTAACAAAACCCTGACTCAAACATTTACAGAGAAAAAGCACTCCGGAATCACGTGGCTTTCCTGAACCTAAACTGACAACCACTTGAGTAGCATAGCAGCTCATGCCTGTAATGCCCACATTCGGGAGTCATTTCATGTTCCTGCGGCCATGCCTTCCCAACTGTAATGGACTGTCACCCTCCCCCAAAACTGTGAGTCAAAATAAGCCCTTTACCTCTGTGTATGCTTTATTTGGACACACAGGCAGGAAAAGTAACTTATACATACATGAGACAGACACTGTGCTGCTTAGTCATTTCCTGTGTGAAGAGGGGAGTGCTGGAGGCAGGACCCCAGGCACAGTCTCCTGAGCTTCTAATCCCAGTGCTGCGGAGGCAGAGACAGAGATATCTGTGGGGTTTACTTAGTGGGCGAGCACAGCCTGCTTGGCAAGTTCCAGGTCAGTACAACACCCTGTCAAAGAAACAAGGTGGATATATTGTATCTAAGGCAAAACACCAGTGCAACACACACACACACACACACACACACACACACACACACACACACACACACACATCCCTTGCCTGCATTGCCATGCTGCCAGGTAGGACATTCCTGTGCAGCATCAGTGAACATCCCATGCACCATACCCCACAATCCAAGTATCCCAGACACCCCACCCAACCTAAGGCTTCTAACAGCCCTGCACTCTATCCGGAGTATCCTCCATGCTCTAACTATGCCATAGCTCCTCCTTTCACGGATGTTTAAAGTGATAAGTTTGTTTCTTGGAAGATACACATGGTCACAAATAGATTTTCTATGACCCCTGGAGTAGTCATGGGCCTTAACTAAAGGGAAAATCTGTGTAGAAGCATCTGATAGGTTCCCAAATAGTTATCTAAGGAAAGAAGACAGCCACCTCAAGTCAAAGGGACATGGAGCTAAACTCTCCACTACTCCAAAGCATCATCCTTCCTAGACCAGGCTCATGTGACAATTGTATCGCTCCATACACAGCTATGAACTGTTTTTAAATTATGATGCTATGATATTACTTTTTTAAAGCTGTGCTGTTTGCAGGGTCAGGTGGGTGAGGAGATAACTCAGTCAGTTTGGTATTTGCCTTGTATACAGACTGACATGAGTTTTATTCCCAGAATTCACATTTTTTTTAAAAAGGGGGGGGGGGCTACAGAGAATGGCTTTAGTGTTTAAGAGCACATACCTGAATTCAGTTCTTAGCACCTACACTTAGCACAGTTCACAACTGCCTGTATCTCCAGCTTCAAGGGATTTGAAGACTTCTTCTGGTCTCTACAGGCATCTGCTCTCACCTGTACAGACACACACATCTATACATAATTCAAAATTTAAAAAAAAACAAGAATAAACAGTTAGACATGGTGGAGTGTGCTTCTAATTCCAGGACTGGGGAGGCAGAGGTGGTTGGATCCCTAAGATGCACTGGCCCCAGCCTAGCCTATTGGTGAGCCCCAAGCAGATGAGAGATTCAGGCTCAAAACAAAACATAAAGCAGATGGTCCCTGAGGCATGACACCTGAGGTTGAACTCTGCTACACAAAATGGCATGTCATTTGATTAGCTGACAAAACAGCACATTTCTGTGTGACTTTTCAATTTACAATAAGACTTTGCAGTTCAGAATAGGCTCCGAGGCCACAGCACAGAAAAGAAGATAGGCTGTTGGCAGCTGTCTTTCCCACACTGCCGTGATGATAGAGAAACAGTAGGACAATACTGGATAGCTGGGAGGACTGGAGAAGCCCTCGAGGCTGGCCTCGAGAGGAACAAGAACAAACTTTGAAAACTGACCACTGTCCCCATGTTCCTAGCCTTGCATTTCACTCCCCCACAGTGAAGGTGTGAGATCCTGGAGGATGAATGGACTTCTTCAGGCTTTTCTGAGTTGCATCTTAATTCAAGTGCTTTTTCCTGGGTGAGTCAGAGGCAGGACAGCCTCCAGCTCCACACCAGCCAGTACTTTTCCATGCCTTCCCCTGAATTATATAACATGACACATTTTTAGAGACTTGGTTTAAGTTGCAGAGACTCATTCTGAGCTGAAATTTCAGCTTTCCAGTTCTACACTCTCCAATTTTCAAAAGCTGAGGTGCCAGTGTGTTGGAACTATGAACAGGAGTGAGATAACCACATACTATTATTCGGTGGAATCATGCAATTGTCTTGAAATACCTCCTTCTTGCACCTGTGTTTGTATGGGGACGGATGAATCAAGATGAATGTGCCTGAGTTTTATTCTGTTGCCTCTGGGAGAGTTCCTCTGCTGGGTTACTTCAAGGGTAAGCATCACAGACTAAGGTACAATAACACTCAAGTGACTGACTTAGTTACTTTTTCTCACTGTTGTGATAAAATGCCTTACAAGAGCAACTTAAGGAAGGAAGGACATGCTGTTCAGGCCCACACAGTGAGGATGATTCTAGAGCTTGTCGAGTTGACAGTCAAAAATTAACCACCATGATGACTGACACAGTATCTAGAGAAGCTTGTATAGGAAGGACGTCTGATGGGGTCATCTTGAGCTGACTGGTCTCTGGAAATATGAAGAGGTAGAACAAGAAAGAGATTTGTTCATAGAAATGCTTCAGGGTTCAACTAGGGGAAAAACTACTTAACTGACCTTCAAGTTCATGTTACAAGATGACTAGTTGTAAGACTAGTTGTCTTTTGGTTATACCTCACTTCCTAGAATGTCTAGGGTCACCCTTTTGAAACCATGTATCCAAAACAGCCAATTGTCAGGAGTGACGAGCTTTACCAAGTCTTCTCCCATATGTGCCCCAGAAACAAAAGCTCAGTCATCTGATGCCAGCATGTCTTCCTCAGAAGGTCTTCAGTAAAGCCACCTACAAACTCACTTTGAGGTCTAGTTAGCTGGCAACAGTCATGAAATTTGCTTAGTCTAGACACAAAACATTGTGCCAGAGCCAAACAGGAATTGAAATTCACAAAGAGCAGAGCAGGATGGAATGAACTTTAGCTGGTCGGTTGCCCTCCACTAGGCTCGTGTCTGGTTTCTCTTCTTCCCCTGCCCACAAGCACTGACATGGTATGTGCATGCCATCCCCAAGGGCCCTCACATCAAACCCTCACTTCTTTTAGCCACTCTCCATGGTCATAGTGTCATATAATATGGCAACAGCTACAGCTTAACTCTGGCCTGTGATGTTTTTAGGCATAAGATGATTGCAGTAAGTAGCCAACCTAGCTCTATACCAGTGACACCTTCTGAGGCACATTCTCCATTATAGATGCATTTTATTTGACTACTAGTCTTATACCTTTATTATTCAAGACTCTATAAACAAAGAAATGATAGAATTCTCTATAACAAAGAATGAAAAGGGACTTATTAGATGGGCTCACATGATATGAGTTGTGTCCAAAAACGGCTGGCTGCATCCCATCATGCTCAGATCATGAGGCTAGACTCATCAGCAGCACTGGAGGTCTGGAGGATTCCTGAAGAGCTTCTGGGTTTTAGTCCATATTAGAAGATTGAAGAAACTTGGTTCTGATGTCAGCAAAAGGTTACCATAGCAGCAGCAATAGAGTAGATGCACTCATGAACAAGAAGTGAAAGCAAACAGGCAAAAGCATCAACTTGTCTCCTTATATATGAGGTATCACTGGAAATGTTAATCCTCCCTGGAAATACCATCACAGACCCACCCACATGTGGTATGCATCTTAGTTGATTCCTCCAGATCCAATAAAGTTGACAACCACCACATACCCCGAGAAGCAAACCAGTGGAAGAAAGGAGAGGTGTTGATATAGAAGTCCTTGGGTCCCTGTCCCTGTTCCCGGAATAAAGAAAGTTAGTGAATGTACTTTTCTGTATCTAACTGGGTAGTCTGGCTTCTCTTGGGTCCAGGGGCTCCGTGCTTTACAATTGTTAAAGGACATTTTCAGGTATGCACCTCCAAAGAGCCCATTTAGCTAGTCCAGAGAGAAATGAGTAATCTCCCAACACTGTGGATACTACGAAGCAAATATCATGGCTATATGGCAAACATAGAGCTAGGTACCTATCACCAACAATCCCTGACTCCCTTTCCTGAGTGCTTGTACAGTCTGCATGAAAGCTACACCATAATAAAAACAGTATGTAGCTGGAGATTTTTCTCCCACCTACCAGTTCCCAAATAACCACTCAGAGGCTTAATATTAATTACAAACTGTTTGGCCTATCAGCTCAGGCTTATTATTGACTAGCCCTTACAACTAAGTTAACCCATTTCTACTAGTCTATATTTTACCATGAGGCTCATGTCTTGCTACCTCACATCTTGCTTCCCTGGAGGCTGCTGACCACTCTCAGACTCCACCTTCATTTTCCCTGTATCTTTGCTTGGATTTCCTGCCTGGTTCTATTCTGCCTGGCTATTGGCCAAATTAGCTTCTTTATTAACCAATGGTAATAAAACGTATTCACAGCATACAGTAGGGCATCCCACATCATCAGACTACAAATTCCACTGGTATGCTGGAGCCAACTGGACTTGCTCTTAATAACTGACATTAAACATCTTTTCCAAGATCCAAGGAATATACAGAATAAAAATATATAACTATATATATATATATATATATATATATATATATAGTTTTTACACAAGAGTTGATAATATTGATTGCACATAGCAAGCTGCGTAGGCTTTTTACCAGTCAAGGAACCAAAAGAGAAACCAATATAAGCTGTCATACCACTCAGGGAAGGCTATTCAGGTGGAAAAATAAATTGAGTTTTTGGCAGTTGGATTGGGGTGGGTCAGGGTGTGCAAGGGCAGAGCACCTATTGTCATTTGAATGAACAATATGTATCATGCTGTCCAGCTTCACATAGGCCTAGGAAACTGGCCTGACAAAGGCAGTGTCCCCTCTCTTCTCTTTTCCCATGATAGGTTCTGCCTGTAGAGTGAGACACTGAACCAACAATGGCCCTAGTGCTTATGTTTGTACAAGTGGAGACAAAGGGACCACTGAGGCCTGCTGGCAAGCTAGCTTTACAGAATCAGCAAGTTCCAGGTTCAGTAAGAGATCCTGCCTGAAAAAAAATGTGGAGACTAATGAAGGAAGACACTGAGGTTGACCTTTGGCCTTCACATGCACATGTAGCTTCACAAACATTTTCACACACACATGAACACATACAGGTACATATACCACACACTAAAATATTGATGATCACTGCAACCTACTTAGATAGCTAAAATCAAGGGTGATGGCAAAACCAAACAAAACTCAGAGTAGTAAGCAACAAGAACCAGCCCCTCGGAGGGTGGGATACAGAACTCCACAGCCTTTTCGGCATCATACCTTTAAGAGGCTAAGCATATTCCCCACATATGTTCTAGCCCTCTGTTCTTGGTGTTTACTCAAATGAGTTGAAAACATATGTCCACCTAAAATCTTGTTCTACCCATATTCTTGAAGCATCTTTACTCATTACTGTCAAAATGCAGAAGCAGCCAAGCTGTTCTTCTGTAGGTGAGCATAAATAAACTGCAGAACATTCAGACAATGGGATAGGATTTGGCACTAAACATGAGTGTGCACTGAACCATGACCAGATGTGGGCGGAGCACAAATGAATATTATTAAATGAAATAAGTCCATCTAAAGTGTCTAGCACTGTGCAAGTCCAGTTAGATTACCTTCTGGGAAAGGCACAAACACTGATGACAGTAAGATCAATGGATGTCAGGGGTTGGAGAGAAGCAAGGCTACACATAGCACCGAGGACTTTTAAGGCAGTGACACTACTATATAGGACACTACATTGGTAGAGATGTGTCATTATGGTAATTTCTAAACCCATAGAATGTCCAGCACCAAGATGAACCTTGTTGGAAAGCATGGCCTCCAGGGGAAAGCATGTCAATGTGTGTTTATTGGTTACAGTAAACATAGCTGTGCAATGCAGGATGTTGGTGATGGGGAGACTTAGCATGTCTGGGGGCAGATGTGATTTGACAGCTCTGCTTATTGTGCAGTTACTTCCTCTTAATTAAAATGGTCTTGGGCTGGACATATGGTTCATCAGCTAAGAGCACTTGCTGCTCTTACAGAGGACTGGGTTCAGTTCCCAGCACCTGTATCTGTAACTCCTGACATAGGTGCTGGAAACTGACCTCGGGTCACCTATAACAGCAGCCAGGAAGCTGGGCTTGATTTTCTTGTTAGAACTGCATCTGCTTGTAGCAAGAAATAGAAGTCATGATTATCTTTTAATAGAGCACATGATTGATACAACTGGTCTTTAGCTAGAACTAAATCAGTGCCAGGAACCACTGAAGCACAGACTCCGTCCTCTGGCTGTTGTGTACACCACATGACCTCTTCCTCAAGGACTTATTCCTAGCTGACTACACCATTTCTCTGTAGCCTCTTTATTCAGTTCATGCTCCCCCACAGTTCCAATTGGCATAGCTTCTTCCTAGCCATCCAGATGCCTTCCATGTTAGGACCTTAGCAGTGTCAATGCCTCTTTTTAATACATATTCCTAAATAACAGAATCTCATTGGCCAAACTTTTGGGTCAAAGGTTGTAGATAAAGCATCAGATTCACTATGAATAGGACAGATGACCACCACAGCTCAATGGACTAGCATAGGAAAACAGAGTCAAAAGACACCCACAAGGCATGTCCAACTTGCAACCTATGGGAAGCCTGTGCTCCAAGATAGATATGAATGAGGCTGAACACAAAATAGTAGACTTACTTAAAATATTATGAGGTGTGTGTGTGTGTGTGTGTGTGTGTGTGTGTGTGTGTGTGTGTGTGTGTGTGGTGGTGGTGGTGGTGGTGGTGGTGCAGGGGGGTTACATGGTGCTTGAGCATGAAGTTTATGGATGACATTGTGTCAAACAGCAGAAGGTTAGTGGCTCCTGCTAGAGCTGGAGTTAGGCCATTCACATAGGAGGTGTGAGTAAAACAGAAAATAATCAGTATACCTCCGCAGCTGTCTCACTGGCCGGGACATTTAAATCAAACTGCTTAAGCCTCCAGCTACAGCTTCCTTGGCTGTGAAGTAAGGAGTTAGTTGTGTTACAGAGCTGAAGTTTCTTTCTTCCAGTGCTATATAGTAGGAAAATACAGTATTTACTTAGTTATTAGACAATGTAGAAAAATGAACAGAACCAGGCATGCGTATGGTGGGTACAGGAGATGATACAAACCCAACACTCACAGGCAGCAAAGACCTGGAGCAAAGGGTGTTTGCAAGACCCCTGAGGAACCTGATTCAATAAGGACTGTGTTTCAGGATATTCATCCACCTAGGTCTACAGAGTTCTTGAACAAGACGGTTTTCTCTCAACAATGATTTTCATAGTTGCAGAAATAATGGCAGTAACTGAAGACCCTAGTTTCTCACTTCCACATACCTCTCTACACGGCTTGCCATCTTCCCTCATAGGATTCCATTATGCAAGACCCCCAGTATCTTGCCTGCATTGAAAGAGCCTGCTGGTCAAAATATCAAGTTTGTTTGTTTGTTTGTGGGGCTTTTTTTGTTGTTGTTCAGATAAAGGTAGGTAAGGCTGGTCTTGAACTCACTATGTGACTAAGGATAACCTTGAAATTCTGATCCTCTTGCCATTGCCTCCTGATTTCTGGGATTACAGGCATGTGCCATCACACCTGGTTTACAGGTCCAGGGCTTGAACCCAGGACTTCACTCATAGCAGACCTGCATTCTAGCTACTGGGCTACATTCAGCCACAAATATCATATTTCACAAGTTGCTGCTTTCAGTCTTTGAATATTCCAACACCTCATTCTCTCATTCAGCTAGTGATCCAAAGAAAAGGAGTGTGAAACATTTATACTTCAGTGTGAACTCAAATCAGTGCACCACCTCCCCCGAGGAAGTAGCATTTAGCCACACCATGAAAAGCAATGTGTTATTTTTAGGCAGGTAGGCAAAAAAAAAAAACCTCTCTTCCTCCTCCCTCCCTCCTTATTTAACTTTTTATTTGCTGAGAAGGGCCTTCTTGATGGTATTGCATACAGAAGGAAGATCTGCACTAAGAAGGTGAGAGAGGGGCCATCTATGTCCCCCAAGATATGCTTTGGGGGCATATGGATAATTTTAAACTGAAGGCAACTGGAGCTTTTTACTTTTCCCTGACTTCCTAAAACTAAGAGTAAGAAGTTCCCCCTTGTAAAGGCATTTTCAATGCTACAATTACAATGGAAATTTCCACTTTTGAAGATGATTTGGTAGGAGAAGGAGGAGAGCGGCAATCTAAGATAACTCCTACTGTTTGCTGCAGCCACATAGCAACTCCTGTTGACTCCCCCACTCAAAAGCCCACAACTCCCTTGCCTCTGTTTAGCCTAAAATGGTTTGTAGGCTTCATTTTGAGCCACATTTTTTTATGAATTCCTTTGTATATGTACAAAATCAAAACTTTTCTTCCCTCTTGTTAATTTTTCAGTTTGATCATGACCCCCAAAGTTTGAACCTAGGAGGGTATCAAAGGATGAGCAATCCCAGAGCAGTAACAACTCCATGACACCAATTTGTCCATTGCAGAGAGATGATGGGGGTAGTCTTAGAAATAATCCAAAGCCATTCTGGGTAGAACAGCACAGGATCTGAGACAGATGTTTCTTTTCCTCTCTAGAGGAGTGACCTAAATAAGGACCCCCTAGAGCACCCATCTGGCTGTGTTCAGGCTCGTGATCGGTCAAATCAAGAGTGACCTTCTGATCACCACTGTGAAAACGAGGATTGTCTCGCTAAGCTCCTGAGATAGTAACCATTTGTCTTTAGCATCGGCACATCAAACGCCTAAAACAAGTTTAAATACCCAAGTCAGAATTTCCTCAGAAATTTCATTGCCTGAAAAACTGGCCAGCGGATGTGTATCAGACTCCAAAGCAAAGCCATGGATGAGCGCATCAGGCCCTGTGCTCAGGGCAACAGATGCATCACAGCAGAAGAAACTGGCAGGCTTCTGCTTCGATCCCTTAAAGATTAGCAACATAAACTGGACTTGTTCATGCCCAGATTATGGAGGGGTGAGAGGTCATAGGTGGGAGGTGATGTAGGAGGCAGGATGGAGATAGGATAAATATCTGACAGGATGTTTCTTTCACAGCACACACAGGGTAACATATACACACTGATCAACTATAGCCCTCTCTCCAGCTGGATCCTGCTTCTTCTTCTATTTTTTTTTTTAATTTTTATTATTTTTTTAATTTTTATTTTTTAGCATAATATTTCATGAGGTGAAGAAATACAAGCACAAAAGAGATGTGCTCCTGTGAAAATTAAGCTGAATGTTTTATGAAGGTTCAGTTAGATTAATTATTTTGCCATAAAAAACAATTTGGGATTTTTAATTCTTTATTCTAGGTGTGTGTGTGTGTGTGTGTGTGTGTGTGTATGTGTGTGTGTGTGTGTGTGTGTGTGTGTGTGTGTGTGTGTGTTCAGGCGCACAGGCACATGCATGTGGCATTCAAGCAGAGATCGGAGGACAACTTTTAGGACCCAGGTCTCTCCCTCCTTGTTGAGGTCACCTCTTGTTTCTGCTCTGCTGTGTGCTGCTGCAGGCTCTCTGGCCTGGAATCTTGCCAAGTAGGCTAAACTATTAAATGGCCAGCAAGCTTCCAGGGCTCTACCTCCCATCTCGCCATTTCTGGGATTATAAGTATCTGGTTTTTTGGATGGGTTCTGGGGATCTAGACTCATGTCCTTCATGCTTAGAAGGCAAGCACTTTATCTACTAAGCCACCTCACATCCCCTCAGCACTTTTGTATTCTCGTGCTGTTACATCAAATCCAAAGTGGAAAATGAAAGCATTATGGCTATCATTTATTTAATGAAGAATCATATGGAGAATTTTAATCAGTGGAGAAAAATCAATGGAGAATGTTCATCGGTGAAACTCTACTCAGAATGCCATTCATAAGGGCCAGCAGCGTCGCTGGGTAGAGAAAGACACTTGCTGCCAGGCCTGCCGGTCTGAGTTCAGTCCCTGACACTCACATGGTGGGAGAGCACTGGCTCCTGCCTGTGTTCTCTGACCTCCACACATGCACCACATGCTCACACAGACACTCACTAAACGTAATAAAAAGTCTTTGAAAGCCTGGCTCTGAAGACTCAAACATGGCTGCTCCCTATGTCTGAAGCGAGAATGCGGTGGTGTGTTGGCTTTACTCTTTTGATTTCTGCCTCTGACTGCCTCTTTAATTATTCAGCCAATCACTGACGTCAGTCAGGGTAGATAAGGGAGCCTGCACAGATTCCATTCCACCTGGATGGGCCTTAATGGGTAAGTAAGTTTCCACCCCTAAAGAGACAAGGAAAGTAACAACCTGGGTGGAGGAAAGTGTCGGAAGCAGGGTCACAGAAGCGTGAATGTACATGATATGTTAGGAACTTGGTATAATATCATCTGTGACAGGGACACAGGGCTGGTAGTGTCTGAGGCAAGAATGTCAGAAAGGCACACTAGTCCCAGACTGCTCTGGGCCTTGAAAATCATACTAAGTCAGTTACCTTAACCCTGTGTGTCACCAAGGCTTTCCTAGGATTCATGTTCTAATACAAGCCTGGAGTTAAGTATAACCTCCAAACTGAAGGAAGGGGTGCCCAAGCTCAGGTGCTTTCAGCAAAAGCCTGTGATAAGAAGTGACAATGTTCTGACAAATAGTGGTAAAAGAAAAAAAAGGAGAAAAAAAAAGACTATGAAATGTGAGAACGGGCCTACCAGACATTTTGCAAGTAAAATTGGCATCTGTGGAACACAGAGTTTTGTTTGTTTTGAGGAGTGGGAAACTCTGTAGCCTTTTTCTAGGCATGTATCATTTTAATAGGGACAAATGAACACTGGTTGACTCCCACATATATAGACAGCACAGAGACTGTTACTTTGAGCAGAAAGTAAGAGCAGGGCTTGGAGTGAGAAAATTCCAGACCCTTCTAGTGCCATATGAACTAAAAACAGAAAGGAGAGCAATGGAAAGCCCGAACCCTCCCAGAATCAGTTGCATGGCCAGATGGAGTGGAGACATTGTCTCTGTCATTGCTGTGTTCCATGTTTTCATGCCAGTGTAACAGACCATGTACCAAAACACTAGAGCTCAAAAATCCTCTTCTAACAGAACTAGATGGTTTGTACCTGGACCAGCTGCCCTTGCACACAACAAAACTATTTAATTGAAGTCAGTTAAACTGTGCTGGTCAAATAAGGTAAGCTTTAATACTTCCAATTCTAGAAAAATCCTCTGAGACATTTTTCAGCAGAATTCAAGCTTTAAGCTCTTTTCTGGGACTCAGGAGATTCAACAGTATTTATCCAGGCACAGGTCTAAACAGGTTTACCTACAGGGTATACCTTTCGTGCCTGTGTTAGTTGACTTCAAGGGTTCCCACTGTCATTTGAAAACTATGATCACGTGGGGCTTGCCTGTGTGATGCTTAGACTTTAGTGAGAAAAACGGATTCATAAATAACTATAAATGTTCTGGCTTCATTTCTGTGGTTGTGATTATCTATCCTTACAAAAGGCAACTTAGGGAAGAAAGGGGTTTCTTTCAACTTACAATTCCAGGCTGTGGGAAAAATCAAAGCTGGAACTTCAAATAATGAGTCATATCCCATCCCCAGTCAAGAGGAGAGAGAAATGAAGGTGGACGTGTTTGTTTACTTGCTTGTTTGCTTGTTTGTTTGTGCTCAGCTTGAATTCTCTGCTTTTATGCAGTTCAGAACCCACTTCCTAGGTACTGGTGCTACCCACATGGGGCTGAATCTCCCTACATCAACTAACTTAAAACAATTCCTTACAGACAAGTCCACCAGCCAACTCAATGTAGGTATAAACTGACTTTCTTTCCAGGTGATTCAAGGTGGTGTCAAGTTGAAAATGAAAGCTAACGTCATAAGTCAAAATAAACGTCGTGTGGCGGAAAGAGGTTAAACCAATCATTAAGAGAAGCTAAAATTTAACAGCTGATGCTTATGGAAGTATTCTCTGAGTTCTCAGTGTCCTTTTTCTTCATTTCTTATTTGTCTGATTCTACTCCCTGGCCCTGCCCAGTACTTTATTTCCTACAGTAGACTTTGTGCCTTTTCTGACACTCTTCTTCTGTTCATTCCTCCGAGCCTGAGACTGGTTGTCCCTGAGGTCTCAGAGTGTGTGTAAACTAAATCTGGATAAGCTTACTCAGGAAAACAAAGCCAAGTTGAGTAAAGCACAGCTTAGGTTTTATCTGAGCTGACCTGTCTGCTCCCAGGTGTTAACTTCCTCAAAGTGGCTAAAAGGAATGGTGTCCGGGAAAACCCAGGAGCAGACAGAATGGCAGCAACACCAGGTCTGTCTGTGAGCATCCAGACAAGCCTTGCAGGAGAGTGTTGACCTATTTGCTCTGAGGCAAATTCGATCTGGTTTCCTCTGGACAATGATGTCATGTTCCTTCCTGAAAACTTGCATTAGAAATATCTCAGTTCACAGCTCATGAGAGGATTCAGGAACTAAAACAAGAGCAATCAATTAAGTTCTAGCTCAGAACAAAGTCTAAAACTTGACTTCTGCTCTATGTTCTAGATTAGTTTAGATTTCTGCCTGAGACCAGGCTCTCAAATCTTCTGGCTCTGATATTCTGTAATCTACACTCCCTGGGGTGGGGGTGGGGGACCTACAAGTGAATATATTATTCATTGTTGTGGCAAAATACCTAATTAAAGTACCTTAGGAAAGGCATCAGGCTCATAGCTTGAGGGTGCAGTCATCATGGTAGGACAGCATAGGAGCTGGAACTCTAGGCAGCTGGTCACAAGTGCCCACAATCAGGAAACAGAGAGAGGAATGTAGGTGCTCAGCTCCTGTTCTCCTTTTCTTCAGCCTGGGACACTGTCCCATCTGGAGTGCAACCCACATACAGTATGAGTCTTCTCTCTTCAGTTCAACACATCTGGAAACACTCTCACAGACAGGCCTAATGGTGTTTCTGTGGTGGAATATTATTTTATGATGTGTTACATTTGTTTATGCTGTGGACCATTTGTTTAATAATGCAAAAGTGCATTGCATTCCTTTATGTTGCATTTGTTTAACTCTGTGAAGCTGTGTTACTTTGCCTATCTAAAACACCTGGCTGAACATCCAATAGCCAGGCAGGAGCAAGGATAGGTAGGGCTGGCATGCAGAGAGAATAATAGAAGGAGAAAAGAAGCAAGAGAACAAGGAGAGGAGGATGCTAGGAGCTGGCCACCCAGCCAGTCATGGAGTAAAAAAGAAAGAAAGATATACCGAAATAGAAAAAGGTAAAAGCCCAGAGCCAAAAGATAGATAGGATAATTTAAGAAAAGCTGATTAGAAGCAAGCCAAGCTAAGACCAAATATGCATATATAATGAGTAAGACTCCATGAGTATTTATTTGGGAGCTGGGTGGTGGGCCCCCCAAAGAGTAAAGAGTAAAAACAACCAACAAAATGTTTCCATGATGATTCCAGGTCCAATCAAATTGACAATGAAGATTAGCAAACATAATTAAGAAAAGGATAATTTGAACTACCATCTTTACAGACAGTATATTTCTTAATCCTTACTATGACCCAGAGAGGTTAGTCATAACCTCACTTTAGAGGTAGAGAATCTAAGACAGAGAGAAGTGAAGTCACTTGGTGAAAGTCACACCATTTTTAAAGTGACATATCTGAGCCCAACATGAGACAAAAGTCTTTGCACATCTATCTGCCAGCTCAGTTCTCAGTTCCAGCAAGTTCAGCTCTGTGACAATGTTCTAGCTACTTTCCTGTTGCTGAGATTAAACATTCTGACCAAAAGCAACTTTGGGAAGAAAGGGTTCATTTGCCTTACTTATGTTTTGTAATGGCTAGTTTTATGTCAACTTGACACAAGCTAAAATCATCTGACAGGAGGGAACACCAACTGAAAATTTGTCCCCATAACATGAGGCTGTAGACATACCTGTAAGGCATTTTCTTAATTAGTGATTGACAGTGGAAGGCCCAGCCCATTGTGGGTGGGGCCACCCCCAGTCCTGGGTTCTGTAGGAAGGAAGACTGAACCAGGCACATGGGTTGAGCCAATAAGCAGCTCCCCTCCATGGCCTCTGCATCAGCTCCTGACACCAGGATCCTACCCTGTTTGAGTCCCTGCCCTGACTTTCTTCAGCGATGATGTGAAATTGTAAGCAAAATAAACCCTTTCCTCCCCAACTTGCATTTGGTCATGGTTTTATCACAGCAATAGTGACACTAAGACAAATTTCTAGGTCACAGTCTGTCATTGAGGCAAGTGGGATAGTACCTCAGACAGGAAGTGAAGCAGAAAGCATGGAGAAATGCTGATGATTGGCTTGCTATCTCTGCTTCTGTTCAGCTAGCTTTATTATACAACCCACAACCTCAGGTGTAGGCATACCGTCTACGGTGTGCTGGTCCCTCCTACAGCAATTAACAATAAAGAAAGTGCACCCCTCCCCAAGATATGCACAGCAGCCAGTCTGATGGAGGCAATTTTTAATTGAGGTTCCCTATTTGCAGGTGTGTCAAGTTGACAATAAAAACTAACCAGAACAAGTAGTAACCACTCTTCATCCTTTACATGTGGACTTTTCCTACACCCCACCCTTGTCTTCCCAACCCCATCTATGTGGCTTAGTCTTAACAACCAATAAATTCAGGAACATTTATGTGTCCATGTTCATACGTGTGCATGCATGTGCAAGTGTTTGCATGTGGAGATCAGACATCAGGAGCAGGTGTCTTCCTCAATCTCCCCCTTGTTTTTTGAGATAAGGTCTCTTGTTGAACCTGGAAAACAATTCTACTAACTAGCCAGTGAATCCCGGGATCCCTGTGTCTTTGCCTCGCAAGCCCTGGGATTAAAGGCATGTCTGGCTTTCTTAAATGACTGCTGGGGATGGAACTCAGGTCCTCATGCTTGCATGACAATCACTTTGCTGATGGATCCATCTCCCAGTCCCATAGCCAAGTTTAATCATCACATTTATTCAGTGTTACCATCATCCCTCCAAGGTAAGGATGAAAAATGATACAGAAGGGAAAGAAGAAGGGGATGGTAAGAGAAATGTGAGGAGAGGGAACTTGAGAAAAACTTCTCAATGCATTTGCATACACATTTTCTTTCTTTTCTTTTCTTTTCTTTTTTTTTTCCTTTGGTTTTTCAAGACAGGGTTTCTCTGTGTAGCTTTGGAGCCTATCCTGGCACTCGCTTCTGGAGACCAGGCTGGCCTCGAACTCACAGAGATCCACCTGCCTCTGCCTCTCGAGTGCTGGGATTAAAGGCGTGTGCCACCAACACCCTGCTATGCATACATATTTTCACACCTGGGTTTTGTTTCCCTTAATCCACCTGACACATAAAAGGACAAGCCTAGGCCTTACCTGCTCTTAATACTATTTCTCAGGAAAACAAGAAGCCAACTGACCACATTTTACTCTGTTTGTCTGTTGGCAGATCTTCTCAGTATACGCTCAATTATAGAAATGGTGTCTCATAAGTCCCCTATTCTCAGAACATAATCTAGAATGAGTGAGTGGGTAAGTGAGTAAATGAGTGAGTGAGTGAGTGAGTGAGTGAGTGAATGAATGAATGAATGCCCATTTACAGTGCTCACAAAAGCCCTTAGAAGCAATTCTTTCTTAGGTCCATTTTTGTTTGCTTCACTGGGTCTTTTTTTTTTTTAAGATTTATTTATTATGCATACAGTGTTCTGCCTGCATGTATGCCTGCAGGCCAGAAGAGGGCACCAGATCTCATTATGGATCGTTGTGAGCTACCATGGGTTGCTGGGGATTGAACTGGGAACCACTTGAAGAGTAGCCAGTGCTCTTAATCTCTGAGCCATCTCTCCAGCCTTCTTGGGTCTTTTAACCAGGTCCCAAGTAACCTAAGCTGGCCTTGAACTCATTGTGTGTCTGAGGATGATGGTAAATTCCTGATTCTCATGCCTCAGTTCCTCAGAGACTGTGATTACAGGCATGCATCACCACACCTGGCTTTTTAGCTCTATTTGGCTGATGTGGAAACCAAGGCTTAAGAAGTAAGTGCTCAGGGTCATACTGCTTGTTTCTATCATCTGGATGTTTCCACTGGGCTAGATTGCCTCCAAAATTGGCTGTGCCTTTACAAAGTCCCCTAAGAGATTTTTCTGAATTTTACTTTTTATCCCCCACATAAAATTTGACGTGTCTTACTATCTAAAGATGATGACTTGGTCACTCAGAGAAGATTGTGATTTGTGTTAGTTTTCAAAGCTGACCCCTGAAAGTCACGGAATTAAAGACTTTTTTTTAAATTAGGCTATATTCCACATTATAAGATTAGGGACAAGGCATAAAAAATTTAAAAGTGGTGTGTGTGTGTGTGTGTGTGTGTGTGTGTGTGTGTGTGTGTGTGTGTGTGTGTGTGTAGTTAATAAGAAATGGGATGCACTGGTTTTGTCTTGTTTGTTAATTGACATAGTGATACCCAGCCCACTGTGGGCAGCACTATTCCCTAGGCAGGGGTCCCTGAACTGTGTTACAGTGAAAGAAGCTAGCTCAGAAGCAAGCCATGGGATGTGTTTATTTCTCTTTGCTCTTGACTGTAAATGTGGTGTGACTAGCTGCTTTGACTTCCCCACAATGATGAACTATATTCTGAAACTGTAAGCCAAGGAGACTCTTTCTTCCCTAACTTGGTTTTAGCTGGGTTATTTTATCACAGAAACAGAAATTAAACTATAACACCAGTCTAAGTCCCTGTGCTTCATAAGCATAGGTGGGGACCAGTTTATATATAGGACTCAAGGCTCTGGGCAATTATAGTGCTTATCTCCATAATGACCATCAGCATCAACTGTCAAATTTAGCAGCAGTTCTTCCAACAGCCTCTCTTCAAAGCTTTCAAGTGGTTTGAATTCACCAGAGGGGAAAAAAAGAAAAACAACTAAAATTATGTGTCCCTTCCTTTGGTATTTTTTTTTAATTACCATGTATTCAAGTGTAATTCAATATGTGCATCCACACAGATTAAGCTTGTCAAAAAATGAAAGTGGTAAAAGACACCAGTTATTTCCAAGACTTCTTACTAAAATCTTCCTTTCTCCTCTCCAGAGAGGCAGAACTGAGGTACCTGTTGGTACTCAGCATTCAGGTGACACTTGATAAGCTCGGTATCTATTTTCAATGAATTATTGTGCCTTAAAGCCCAAAGTGAAAGGCTGTGGAACATAACTCTATCCTAACACTAAAGGACATGAAATAAGAAGCATGGCCTATATACATCAGCTCTGTGAAATTTTTACAAATTGGTATGCTTCAAATCCATTAAAGTTACTTTTCTTAGGAATGCTCAAATGGTCCCATCTTTGGTTAGTGAGACTCCTGAGCCATTTTGCTGTTCTCCAGTTGTCCTTGATGGTTTCCTTGCTAGTTAAACTATACTCTCCTTGTAAATTCCTAACTTCATTCTGCACCTGTTTTTTTTTTCTTCCACTGTTGTCTCATTTCATATGCATGCTTTATTACCTATGGTTTCATATGGTTTCATATGCATGCTTTATTACCTATGGTTTCAACTTCCCCTAGACTTCATCACACTCCAACCAGGGCTGATGTCTAGGTAAGAGCATTTAGTATGCAAGCATCAAGTCTTCGAGCTCAAATCCCTATCATCTACATTAAAAATAAAAATGAAAAAACCATTGTTTTGTATAAAATGATCAAAAAGGCCAAAGATAAAAGATTTTGTGTATGTGTGTCTTCAAAGTTGCTGTTTATTTTATTTTGTCCTGTTTGATACACAGGTGAAACAATATCCAACAATAAACCAGAATTTTATTTTTCTAAGTTGTTCTAAAAAATATAAAATAAAAATAAAATTTGCCAGTCATGTTCATAGACAGACACATGTGACCCCAGAACTGTGGGAAACAGGGTCATTGAGGTTTGTAATGACTGGCCTAAACCTGGGTTCATTAGCAGATCTTATCTCAAAGGAATAGGTAGAGAATTATAGGACAGGCCACCAGCGTCATGTGCACTATGTATAACATATATGCAAAGCATATACACACATACACAAAGAAAGGAAAGAAAAAGACAGACAGACAGACTCTAGACTGTTTTCCTCCTGTGTAACAGGCCTGCACATTTAACAGATTCTGGGCACCATCATTTGTATACACACAGGACACATCCCAACTTCAAGTTTTTTGCACAAAAACACATCATCTCTCCCCAAAACCTGGTCTTTACTCTCGGTGAGTGCTAGAACTTGGAATCAAATGGCAGCCAGACTGTTAAGAACATCTGGGCTCTAGCCACACACCATCATGAAAAGCCTTCTGTGTGTTTGGTCTGGCTGGACCATCCTTCCACCAGGACAGTGTGATGCTGGACCTTCCAGCATCTGTGGAACTGTTGAGGGCTCTGAAGTAGCTGCCCAGCCACAACCCTCCATTTGAATAGCCCTATGAAGAAGCTCCCCCTGGCTGAGTCCAGCCATAGAGACACAGGCAGAGAAAATAGTTTCCTGAAGTATGAGGCTGGGCCTGCTCATACTTTAACACTGTTCCTGGAGAAGAAGAAGAAGCTGGAGAATGAGAGCTCAGCCAGTTAAGAGTCTTCTCTGGGAAAACTGACCATTAAAGGGAAGCAGTTCCCCGGATGGAGCAAAAGGCACTAGGAAAGTTAGTGCTTTCCAGGCAGGGACAGTAGAGGCACTGTCTAAAAGTGAGGGAAGTTGTGCAAAACAGAGCAGAGGGTTGACAGCACTCAGGTTGCCTGAGACGCTATGGGAGATGTCTGCTCACCATCCAGACAACTCAGGGATGAGTGAGAGAGAATGGACGTCTCACTGAGAAGTCACAGGAGCCCTTGCAGCTCAGGCTAGTACACTGTGGTGAACCTGAACTCTCTTGGGACAGGATCCTAGAGCACACCAGATACAAAAGCAACTCTCTCCTCTTGGTGTTCAAGCCCCTGCTCTAGGCATTTGCTTTCCTAGATGCACCCCATCCATGGCTACATGTGCTCATTCTAACTGCCCAGGGCTGCACAAGCCCTGTCCCTGTTCCTCCCCTATAGTTGGGCTCTCTTCTTTGCAGAGTTGCTTTCCTGGATAACTGCATCCCCTCACCCCTTACCTCCTTTCCCCACCCCCAACCCCTGGAGATTCTCTGATCTTACCTTCCTGCCCCTTCCAGTTCTCTCCTTTTATGAACTACTCCAAAGTTTTTTTTTTAAAAAAAAAAAAAAAACTCTGTGTGTGTGTGTGTGTGTGTGTGTGTGTGTGTGTGTGTGTGTGTGTGTGTGTGTGTGCCACCTGTATATGGGTTCCTGAAAAGTCCAAAGAAAGGGCATCAAACCCCTTGGAGCTGTAGTTGTGGGTAGTTATGAGCCACCTAATATAGATGCTAGGACCTGAACTCCAATCCTTTGGAAGAGCAACAGGGGCTCTTAACCACCTAACCATCTCTCCAGCTCCTACAAACATTTATTTGCTCCACTCCCAAATATAAATATCTAAAGTAAAAATTTGCACTCAGCTTCAAATATATTTTGAAATATTTCCAAAATGCCCCCATGAACCAAAAATTACATAAATTTTAGAAAAATACACAAAAGAAAATGAGGAAAGTAAGCAAACAGATTTAGTAATGCTTTCTACTCAATCATTTCAGCAACTCCACCTGAAGCCTGCAAAGTTATTGAAGGGGGCTTGAACCCGGTACAATACTGCAGTTTTGTTTAGACTAGTTGGAACCACTTAACTCTATCAGGAAGTCTTAATAAAGGTTATGCTTAGAAGTGAAAGTAAGGAAAAATAGAATCTGTCCAGAATGTTATCTTGGACTACAGAAAGTAGAAACAAACACATTTATTTCCTAGTTGAGTCTATTTTATGTATTCCAGGTACATCGCTACACTGTATCTTTCTGGATGATCACATGATCAACAGGTGCTGCTTAGAAGGTGACTCTTTAAATCAAATATGGGCATTAGAAGTACAGAACCAAATAGCAGAGGTATTTGTCCTTGTGACAGGGATCCTGCTGGACAGTCATGCCCATGACTGCTGAATGGCAGTGATGGTATGTACTGCTGTAAATTCTTGCAGATTACAAGAGTGATAGTTAGCATTGAGTGTTGACTTGTAGGACTGCTGAAGAGACAAGCCTCTGGGTTTGTCTTGGGGGGCGAGGGTGGGCTCTAGATTAAGCTGTTTGAAGTGGGAAGGCCCACTCTAAATGTAGGCTGCATTGTTCTATGAGCTGGACTACATAAAACAAAGAAAGCTGACTGAGCACATCCATCAGTCTCTGCCTCCTGACTATGATTCACTGTGACTAGCTGGATACTCTGGCCACTCTGCCTTTCTGCCATGGACTGTAAGACAGAATAAATCCTTCCTCTCTTCGGGCGCTTTGGTCATAGCAATGAGAAAAATAACTAATCCAAAAACAGCTTCTAAAAGAAATCAACTTTCATCAGGACCCTGTGGCATAGATTTTTAATCCCAGATACTCATCAGGTTAAGGCACAGAATTCAAAGTCTACCTGAGCTGTAGAATGTATGCAAGGCCAGTCTGGGCAACTCAGTGAGACTGCCTGAATTAGTTTGTTAAAAAAACAGACATTAGTCTTAGCAGTAGACATCTTGCCTAACATCCCCAGTACCAAAAACAACTACTACAACACAACCTTCAATATGTGTGGTAGGTCATGCCTACCACAATCCCAGCAATTCAGAAGTGAAGACAGAAAGGTTGCAGATTCAAAATCAGATCTGAGCTATCTAGTGAAACTCAACTCTCTCACTAAAATAAATCAGTAAGTAATTTAAAAAAAAAAAAGAAAAGAAAAAGGTTATTCTCAAATCTGCTTGTGAAGTGAGTCAGCAAGTTGGTTTAAGACTCTTGATTCCTTTTTCCTATCAAAGCAAATTAGCCTTAGAAATAGCAGTTCACAGGGCCAAAGGTTAGAAAAGTGGTTCTGTGGATGCTTCAAATTCTTCATCATCCCTGAGTAGAGTTCATTTGGGAAGTGAGTGGGGAGGGAGCTCACAGCTTAAAGGGCTAAACAGAGGGACCCCTCAATACCATACCTACTCCCCACCCCTCCAACCCTTACTCCTGTTCTACAGCCACCTCTTGAAATTAATTGGTTGTGGTGGAGTGTTTTTGTAGTTGGTGGGGACAGTGGTTTTGTTTTTTGTTTTTGTTTCATTTCTGTTTGCTTTGTGAGTCTCTTATGGGTAGGCACTGAAGCCACTTATTTGCATATGGCTTGCAGAGCCAGGGTGAGCTGAGGACACAGGCCCTGTCTGGCTTGGCAGAAACAGGAAGTCGGCTACAAGAAGCCACTGCCACTCTATCCTGAGCGGCTTTTTTTTTTTTTTTTTTTTTTTCTCTTGTCATTCATTTTGTGAGAAAAAAAAAAAAGTTTACTTTTCAAGCAGAGCTCAAAAACTTAGAAGGGGGTAAAAGAAAAACAAAAGACCCTGTCCCCTTTCTCCTTATCTACAGATTCTTGAATAATCAAACTGGAAGGAGTTAGAGGCCAGTTGCAAAGGGTAGGTCAGCAGAGAATGTTTGGGAGGACTAACAGGCAGGCAGCACTCCCAACACACTTTTCCACACAGGGGAACTTGTGGCAGGATATAGGAGCCTCTGCAGCCACCTGGCACAAAACCAAACCCTACTACTTTATTTCGTTGTCCTTCTACCTAGAGTGGCCTGACGTCCATAGTCATTCCTGCACTAGGTGAATCTACGTCTACAACCACAGGAATGCCTCTTCCTGTAGAAGCCGGGTATTACTTTCACACAGATGTGAGTTGGAACAGCTCACAGTTGTTCCAGTTGTTTCCTCCAGGTTTGAAACTCTGTCTCTGGTAACTGCCTTTGTCCAGCTGGCTAGGTAGACTGCAGCTTGCCACCGGGCACCTGAGACCCCATGTAGGACGTGTCCAGACAGAAGGAATGGGTGACTTTGCTCTGCTGTTGGTAACAGAGAGGCAGCAAAGAAAAATGTTCCAGCGAGAGGCTTCTGGCCAAGATTCATGTCACCTGTGCCAGATGAAACAACAACAACAACAACAAAAAAAAAAATGCTTCAAGAGAAGCTGCACGTGTACCTAACAAAGAGTATTTCTAGTCTGCCTTATTCCGAGAAACAAAACCTACTGGGAAATTACAACAGCAATAAAGCATGTGATGACATTCCAGTACGCATATCAACTTCACTTTTATGAGGATCTTTCATCACTTTTACAATCATCTTGATTTTTGTTCCCCATATCCAGGTACAATGGACGATGGGCACTGGGAAACCATCTCTTCCCAAATGTGAACAGAACTCTAAAAAATTGGATAATGATTTCATAGGTTCGCAGTTCTTCCCACGGTCATGTGACCATAGACTCTCGTTGCTTATAAATATCCACATCTGACAATGTAATTATATTTTATAATTTCATTAATATTTCTCCCCTACCAAACTGATTGCCTGTTTTAAAAGGATAAATATTTCAACCCCCGATGAGCTCTCTACCTCTAACCCCCTCACCATCCCCCTGTTAGCTAAATGTCTCATTTGAAATGTCAGTTGGACAGAGCAAATACAGTGTGACATGGCATGTAATTTGAAGTTGTGCCTGTGCAAAATTATATGGTTACAAATTATGAAATGCAGGGGTTATTTGAAAGTCAGTGTCAAAATGCTGCTTCCATTGAAGAACCAAGAGTACCTGCTCAGTTAGACAGCTGTGATGGTTCAACATGAGTGTGTAGAATAACCTAGGACGGTGCTTCTCAACCTTCCTATTGTTGCAACCCTTTAATACAATTCTTCATGCTGTAATGACCCCCAACCATAAAACTATTTTTGTTGCTACCTTATAACTGTAATTTTGTTACAGTTATGAATCCTAATGTAAATATCTGATATGCAGAATATCTGATATGTGACCCATGAAAAGGGTCAAGGCCCACAAGTTGCCAACCACTGACCTAGGAGACAGGCCTTTGGGAGTATTTATGAGGACATTTCCAAGGAGGTTCAGCCTAAGTAAGAAGCCTCCCTGAATATGAGTAGTACCGCCTTATGGGCTAGGGTCCCAGACCAGATAAAAAAAGAGAAAGTGAGCTGAGAACCAACATTCACCTCTCTGCTTCATAACTGCCAATGCTGCAAAACCAGCCTCCTCCTGCTCCTGGCGTGCCATGATAGACTGCATCCTTGATGGGCCTAAGTGAACTAACCCTTCTGAAGTTGCTCTGCCACACATTTTGCCACAGCAATGAGAAAAGCAACTAACATAGCAAATGAATGAATTTATAACTCAGCTGCCTGGAAGACCATCCTAGAAGACATTGCTCACCTAGCCTTTGTCTGTGTAGCTGTAAGAAGTAGGGAAGATGTGATTGGTCAAGAATATGTATTTGAGCAACTAGAATAAGCCTCTAGCAAGGTTTCTGACAGTCATGGAGATTTACTCCATGCTTTTTTTTCCTGGTTTTTTAAAGCAAAATTTAGAAGCCAGAGTAAATCACAACATGTTGTGCCCATAGCCCTTTACATCAAAGAAAACTGTCAAATGAACGTTTTTCACAAAATCTGCTGTGTGTCTCGGCATTTGAGATGCACTGACTGGGATGAATTCTGAATTTGCTTTTCACAGACATAAAAGCCATTATAAAGCCAGTCTAGTGATGCAGTCTGGTATATAGATTGTTTTGGAGCCATGCAGAAACATACAAATCTTGTTCTTCATTTACCTCTAGGACTTTAGGTAAATATAACTAATTTTTTCTTTCCTTCCTTCTCATTCCTTCTTCCTTCCTTCCTCCCTCCTCCTCCTCTTCCTCCTTTCTCTTCTTTAAGGTGTAGGTGTTTGGCCTGCACATATGCCTGTACCACTTTTGTGCCTGGTGCCCATGGAGGCCAGAAAAAGGCTTCAGATCTGCTGATACCGGAGTTATAAATAGTTATGAGGCACCATGTAGGTGCTATAGTTGAGACCAGCCGTTTCAAAAGAGCAGCCATGCTCTCAACTGCTAAGCCATCTCTCCAGCCCCTTAATCTCATTTCTTAGTTCATAAACAATACTTGCCAATTGTTATGAAGATGCCTGTTTAAATCACAGTGTCTTTAAAAAATGGATAAGGGTGGGAGGAGAAAATGTATAGATTCCAAGTTCTGCCCACAGTCATGTGTCCATAGATTCATGGTTCCTATGAACTATCCCCATCCAACAATGTAATTATCTTTTCTAATTCCATTAATATTTTCTCCCATACCAAACTGGTCACCTGCTTTTAAAGATAAATATTTTATCTTTTTTAATTAAAGGATGATAGGGAGAGAAATAGGAGAAAGGATTGAAAGATAGATTGACAGATTAATAGATAGATAGATAGATAGATAGATAGATAGATAGATAGATAGATAGATATCTCTTACTAACGTGGATACATCTTGGACCATTTTGTCATTATGTAAACATCATAGAATATACTTACACAAATCTAGATTGTATATGTCAATCCCTCTGTGTGGCCCTCTCAATTCACTTAAAGACATAATAAACATGAAGTATATGAGGCTGTTGCTGTATAACACGGCTCATGGCTTACAGGAAACTTATGTAAGTACAATGAGCACACTATAAAGTAATGACGAAAGTGCAGAGAAAGCTGGGTATAGCCCAGCTCTTAGAAGGTGAGACAAGAAGCCTGCCTGGATACACAGTCATCTGGAGCCACTTAGGGAAACCATATCAGAGGAGGAACAGGAAGAGGAGGTGGAGCAAGAAGAAGAAAGAGGGGGAAAGGAAACAGGAACAGCAGGAGAGTGGAAGGGAAGGAAGAAGGGAGAAGAAGTAGGAGGGTGAAGAGTAGGAAGAAGATAAATTTTTAATGATGATTGATCTTTAGTTTCAACCTTATTGGCTCTAGAATCAACCAAGCCACAGTCCTCTAGGAGGGCCTGGAAGGGAATTTCTAGGAAGGAGTTATTTGAGGGGAGAAGGTACTCCCAAAGAGTGCACCTTCCTGAAGTAGCCTAACTATAAGGAGATCTGAGCACTAAGCAGACTTGCCCCCTTGCAAGCCTTCTCTTCTTGCTGGGGAGTGCATCTATCCTGATGATGATTTGTAGCCCTTTGCTGGGAGTCTTGCTCCTCCAGACTTCCAATATGGACTAAAGACTAGAGACTTTACAGGAACCTTCCAGGTCTTCATCACCAGTATGGTATATGGGGGCATCTAGCTTTGTAGACTCAGACTCTCCGTCATGCCAATGAGCATTGTTCAACTTTACAGCTCATATTAGTTTTAAGTCAGCCTTATAACCCCCCACTTTATTTTATATACAGATATATTATGTAACACATACACACACACACACACACACACACACACACACACACACACACACCTGTCCACTGGTTCTATCCTCTAGAGAATTCTGCCTAATATAACCAATAATATAGTCATTTATTATCAAGTATTAGTGCTATACATAATTGCACATGCTGTGAAGCACAGAGAGCTTGTCACACCACTTTCACCATGAATAACTGAGTAGTGAATTTTGCTATAATGTTACAGTGCTGCTGCACACTAGAAATTTCACAGTCCCATATTACGGAAGTTTATATAGTCTATCATTGACTGAAATATCATGTTGTAACTCATATCTGCAGGTAGATAGAGAGATAAAAAGTAAATATATGAATGAACACACAAATTAATGAATAGATAAATAAGATAGAAGGACAAGAAAGATAAATGGACAATTAATAGATGTGAGTATATACATTAGGTGAATAAATACATGAAAACCTGGATACTCAGATATGCTAGGAGAAAATACCTGTTTGTTTATTAGAAACTCTTCTATGAGAAAGGATATGTGATAGGTAGGGTTTTAGTTGGGGAGGTGGTAGGGGAGGACCAGAGGGAGAGGGACCTGGGATTGTCATGTAAAACAATCTTGTTTCTAATTCAAATAAAAAAAAAGATTTAAAAAAAAAGAAACTCTTCTATGAAGCAAATTATCCAGTTATCTAAAAAATCAAATAGCCAGGTTTCAAGGCTAGAGAGACAGCTAAGTGGTTAAGAGCACTTGCTACCTTTTAGAGAACCCAGGTTCCACTCAAGTACCCACACTGGGCAGCTAACAACCACCTATAATTCCAGATCCCAGAGGTCCAATGCTCTCTTCTGGCCCCTAGGCATACCCACTCAATTGTGACATTCACTCACACAGATCAGACACACACACACACACACACACACACACACACACACACACACACACAATTTTAAAAACCCATTTAAGAAAAACAAGTCTCAGTATTTTGCACTATAAATCATCATGCACCACCAGATCCCACTTGATTGTATTTATTTTAAGTAAGAAATCCACTCATCATTTTTTTTCTTATTGTTCTTCATCATAGCTTGTCCTGCCCACAATTCAGTATTCTTTTAGGAAATATTTGGAGAACACATTAAATTTTATTCCTCCATTTGCTGCCCAGCTTCACCATGTCACTGACCGAACTAACCCAAACTCATTGAGTAATGATAAGTAATATTTGCCTAACTCCCTGGGACAGTGGTATAAGTAGTTTTGGACAAGGCTTCAAGTGGAAGTTGTTTTGTTTCATGACATGACTGTTATCAACTAACCTTCAACGCATTACACGGCTTGTTCAAGCCTGTCATCTCCTACTCCTGCCCCGTAGCCTTGGAGCTATCTGGCCAGCCAATTTATTCTAATTAGTAAACTTCAAGCTTATGAGAAACCCTGGCTCAAAGAAAGTAGATGGCCTTCCTGACAATAACATCTGATATTGTCCTTTGGCCTCCGAGCATACACACCTATGTGCATGTGGACCTACACAGAACACACACATTAATTAAGTGACTATGTGCTAGAGAGATAGCTGTCAATAAAATGCACATGCCTCAACAGACTCCAGATCCTCAGCTTTACGCCAACAGAAATCATAGTAACCCCATCCTAATCCAAGAACGTGGGTGGTTAATTCTTCCCAACCCAAATGCCAACTTGTAGGAGTTTGCTAAGCATGTAGGAAGTTCTTACATGTTAAAAAAAAAAAAAAAAAAACTTGACTATTTATTCTCAGACTAATTCCTCATCTCTTTCCATGTCTGGACCAACTAGAGCATGTCCAGGAAATGAAAACTAACTATAACCTCCAAAGTGTACTACAAGAAAGACAGAGGGAGAAATGGGAGAATAAGGAGAGGGAGAGGAAAACAGGACACAGATGGGAGGGAAGAGGTGGAAGGGCGAGGAAGAGAATGAATCTGGTCTGATTGGTGTGTGCGTGTGTGTGTGCGTGCGTGCGTGCGTGGGTGTGTGTGGTAGCTGACACTTTTTTTTTACCACTAGAATCTCATGCTGATTTTTCATATCTCTTTACTACTTGAAAATTTCGCATATGTCTACCATGTGTTTTGACCAAGGCCACCTCCCATTCTCTCTGTTCCAAATCCTCCCACCACTAGTCTCTCCCAAATTATACATCAATTTATCTACTGATCACCTACACAAAGATTCTCAGCAAAATACTTGTAAACTGAATTCAAGAACCCATCACAAAGATTCTCCACCTTGATCAAGTTGGCTTTACCCAAAGGCGCAGGGATGGTTCAACAAACATAAGTCAATAAATACAATCCACCACTTAGGCTCTGGAGTAGATATTACAGTATTATCTCAGTAGATGCAAAGGGGTCCTTCAACAAAATCCACTATCAGCCAGGTGTTGGTGGCGCACGCCTTTACTCCCAGCATTGGGAGGCAGAGGCAGGCAGATCCCTGTGAGTTCAAGGCCAGCCTGGTCTCCAGAGCCAGTGCCATGATAGGCTCCAAAGCTACACAGAGAAACCCTGTCTCAAAAAACAAACAAAGGAAAACCCCCCCAAAAAAAAAAACCAAAAAAAAAAACAAACCAAAATCCACTATCTATTCATGATAAAACTTCTGGAGAATCTAGGAACATGGGGACATATCTCAACATAATAAAGGAAATATGCATCAAGGCCACAGCCAACATCATTCTAAGAGGAGAAAAACCCAAACATTTTCACTAAAATCATGGACAAGACAAGATGTCTGCTCTCTCCTCCAACCCCATTCAATATGAAGCTGGAGCTTAGCTAAAGCAATAAAACAGGGTAAAGGTAAAAAGGGGATACAAGTAGGAAAGGAAGAAGTCAAAGTACTTTTATTTGCAGATGGTATAATTTTATTCATAAAAGTCCCTAATGACTCCACCAGAAAACCCCTACAGCTGGTAAAAAATACATTCAGCAAAGCAGTAGAACAGAATACAAAATTAGCACACAAATATCAGTAGCCTTCCTATATACCAACAACAAACATACAGAAAAAGAAATCAAGGAAGCAATTCTATTTATGTCAGCCTAAAAAAATAAATATCTTGAAATAAATCTAACCAAAGAAATGAAAGACTTATACTGAAAACACAGAACAAATTGAAGACAACAGATGATGGAAAAGCTTCCTATGCTATCTCTCTTAAGAGGATTTTAGTTCATGCTGTCACTTGCTGCCACCAAATCCTCACTCAGACTGCCTGAAGAAAAATGGAGATTACTGTGCAAATTCAAGCAAAAAGGAATATAGAAAGCCTTCATAGTTCAGGGTGGACTGTGGGCCTAGCTGCTGTCTCTACTCACATGCACCACAGTTAGTCTTTTTTTTCTCTTTCTGCTGCTCAACACTCTTGGGCAAAGAAGATTAAGGAAAGTGAATTTAGTAAGAGCCTACATAGACTTGAAGGGTCAAGGCTCCCTGTGCTGACCATCTGCATTCTGTAACTGGAAGAGACAGGCAGGGGTCTGAGTGATTGCCAGAACCCTGGTCTTCAATGCCTGTCCTGTGTGTGCTCTTGGCCTCCCGAAGATATTTATACATAGGTACCAGAAGATCTTTATATTTAGGCACCAACATCATTCAAAGTGCCCACAACTTTGGTTAAGGAGGAAAAACAAGCTAATTTGCTGGAATTAAAGGCTGACCTGCCAGATCTGATGTGGGCTTGTCTCATTTCTTAAACTGTAGTTTTTGTTGTTGTTTTTCTTCACTAGTATACGCCCTTCTCTTGAGTAATTTCACATGTTCCTGTGGCTTCAATAGCGCCATTCTGTCATCTCACATCCCCTCCCTGGAATGGCCTCTGAAATTCCAGACTTGTATCTACAATGTCCCATTTGACATCTGTCCTTGAATCCGTCACTATCATCTCAAAAGTACTGTCTCAGCTTGAGCATTTGCACTCTGCTGCTTGCTTCTCCCAACTCCCAGCACTTGCCACTGCAATTAGTGGCACATTTATTTTTATGCATATATGTATTTATACAGGGACTGATAGATCTGAGGCTGGCCTCAAACTCACAATGACCTGAAACTCCTGATCCTCTTTGCTGCCACCTCCCGAGCACTGGGATTTCAGGTGTGCTACCACACCCCGTGTATATGGTTCTTGGGAATCAAACCCTGGACCTCATCCACGTTAAGCAAGCACTATACCATCAGGGCTACAACGTGGTCCACTCATTTCTCTTCTTGCTCACAGAGCCCAATGTTCAACTCTTTCTTCCTTGTCTCCTCTTCTGGTCCATCACCAAGCCACCTCAACAAGAATGGAGGACATATTTGCTTCTACTCATGACTGTGCCTTCCACTCTAAACCAGCCTAGGCTCTTCCTAGGGCTATGGGAAAAAACCAGAGAGCTGGTCTCCCCTTCACTTAGCTTCCAACTCTACTCCACACCCCCTTTTCTCCATCCCAATATACTTTTTGTTTTATTGTGGTAAAATATACACTATGTAATATTCACTTACAAGAGAAAGAGAATTTTGTGTGCATATGCATGTCAAAGGTCAAGCTCAGGTGTCATTCCTCAGGTGTGGGTATACCTTAGTTTTTTGAAACAAGCTCAGTACACCTTGATCTTTGAAACAAGTTTTCTCTCCAGCCTGGACTCACCCAGTAGGCTAGGCTGAATGGCCAGTGAGTCTCAAGGACCTGCCATCTTCATCTGTCCAGCCTGGTATTCCAAGTGTGGACCATTACACAAGGCTTTTACAGTTACTATTTTTAAGTATATAGCTGAGTGGTCCTGAATACATTCATGCTGTGTGACCATCATCACCATCCATCTTCAGAACTTTCTCATTTTACAAAACTGAATTTCTGTACCTGTTAAACAATAACTCCTCATTCTCTTCCCCTTGGCTCCCCCAAATTACCTCATATCAGTGAAGTTACAGAATGCCTGTCCTTTTCTGTGGGGCTCACTTCACTTAGCATGATGTCTCAAGGTTTATTCATGCTGTAACCTGGGTCAGCATCTCCTCTACTTTGTTCAAGCTGAATAATATTCTGTTATACATGCACACCACATTTTCTTTGTTAATCTGCCAATGAACTCCTGGCAATAGACATTTTGTTTGCTGCTGCTATGAGCTGTAGATATGGAAATACCTGTTTCTGGCCCTACTTTTCATTCTTTGAGGGATATTCTCAGTGTATATACCCTGGATCATATGGCAATTCCATGTTTAAGATTCCGTGAGAGCATGACTAACTTCTCCTCCAAGCCCTTTGGTGATCTCCCAGCAGATAAGTGGGTAGCAGGATTCAGACAGGCCCTCCCTCCCTTTCCTGCATTCTCCTTACTCACTTGGCTCCTTCCAGCCTTGCCAACCTCCTCCCGGCATCAAAACAAAGTTCTTTCCTGCTTCAGTGCCTTCATACGTTATAGGCATTGCCTATAGCTGAGAACTCCCTTTCTCCACCTTTCTACTCTCTTCTGGGTCTGTTTAAAATCATATCCCGGAAAAGCCTTGCCTAACTCTACCCGATTCTAACTTAGATGTCCTAAAATAGCCTTCTGTTCCTATGGACTGGGACCCTTCTGGATGGACCCTCTCACTCTCACCCACACACGGTAGAATGGCTACAGAGGTCTGCTAAGCGACGAGTGGTGGCTGTTGTTCTTGTTGCATGTGAGGTGGTATGGACACATTTTGCTTTTTCTCCAGTGGGTGCTAACTCAAGTGGCTGCAGCTATCCAGCCCAGGTCTGTCCTCTCTACAGTAGATCCCTGGAGGAGTAGCTCTCCCTTTCAACAGGCTGCAATGCTCATGAACCATTTCCCTCTCCGCTAGTCAGTTCCTAGGAAGGAATATTCAAGGACAAGGTCAGAGGACCAACTCTATTGGCTCCAGTTAAAATATTCTTGGCCATAATTAAAACACAAATGAAAAAAAAAGATCCAAATAAAGGGACCTTTACTTTCCATTTAGTCCAAGGGACCAAACTTTCCATTCTGTAACCCTTGTAACCAAAGAATCAAATGAGGTCAAGAGAATTTTTCTATTCTGCTGAATGTGACTTAACTTTGACATAACGTCCTGCTTCATGAAGGGTACTGAGTGTAAGCAAAGGTGCACTGTGTACTCCACAGTCACCCCAGCTCACTATACCTCTGCAGCTATCTTATGGCTAAGTAAGCTCAGCATGAAATACCTGACATTGTGGCCTACAATCTTGATGACTAAGTTACCATACCTGGCCCCCAGTATCCTTTTTCATACTCATGCTATCACTGTAAAAACTGCCTCAGAATAGGGTTGGAGATCAAAATCGGGTTGGAGAGATGGCTCAGTGGTTAAATGCCCTTCAGGCAGCTAACAACTTTAATTCCAGGAATCCAGTGCTCTCTGGCCTCCTTGAGTACTGTACACACATGATACATATAATCTTATGCAATTACATACATATAAATTATGTATATATAATGCAAAATCACCTATTTACAAGGGTTTTATTATTATTTTGAGGCAGGGTCTCATGTATCCCTGGTTAGCCTTGAACTCCTAATCCTTCTGCCTCTTCTCCTAAAAGCTGGGCCTACAGACATGCACCACCACACCTAACTTATACAGTATGGGGGCATTGAACCCAGGGCATCATATACACTAGGCAAGCATTCTACCAACTGAGCTATAGCTCCAGCCCAGTTAGAGTGGGGTTTTTTTTTAAGATTTTATTTATTTATTATGTATACAACATTCTGCTTCCATGTATATCTGCACACCAGAAGAGGGCACCAGATTTCATAAGGGATGGTTGTGAGCCACCATGTGGTTGCTGGGAACCGAACTCAGGACCTCTGGAAGAGCAGTCAGTGCTCTTAACCTCTGAGCCATCTCTCCAGCCCCAGGTTATATAGTGTTTTAATGAGTGCTAACAGCTACATTTGTAAGTCTCACTGAAAACAGACCTATGAGAGACTTCCATTATATGAGCAAAAGGAAATGTGGGGTTGGAGGTAACTTTTCAGGTCCTTGAAGCCTCACAAATGGGCAATTTCTTTAGTTGAATGCACAGCTGCATTGAACTTTCTAAGATCATAGAGGAAGGAAGGGACAGAATTAGAGGGAAATAGAGGAAGCAAACACAGAAGAAAGCAGAGGTCTTTATGCTGCTGTGATTCAACAAGCTGGCACATAACATATCGCTTGAAACTTAAGAAGCCCTGCCCCACAGAAGCTAGCCTTGGGGAATTTCAACACAAGCTGGCATCTGGACATCTAGATGCTTGACCTATGAATGCTTCTTTTCCTAGTGACTTTTTTTTAATTTTAATTAGAAAGAAGATTATTTTACATGTCAATCCCAGATCCCTCTCCCTCCTCTCCTCCCCTGCCTCCCCAACAAACACCTTACCTATCCCATACCCTTTCTCCTCCTCAGGGAGGGTGAGGCCTTCCATAGGGGTGTCTTCAGAGTCTGTCGTATCCTCTGGGATAGGGCCTAGGCTCATCCCCTTTTGTCTAGGCTCAAGGAGTATCCCTCCATGTGGGATGGGCTCCCGAAGTCCATTCCTATGCTAAGGATAAGTACTGATCCACTACAAGGGTCCCATAGATTTCCTAGGTCTCCTCACTGACACCCACATTCAGCAGTCTGGATCAGTCCCATGCTGGTTTCCCAGCTGTCAGTTTGGGAACCAAGAGTTTGGGAACCCCTGTTCTAGGTCAGCTGTTTCTGTGGATTTCACCAGCCTGGTATGGACCCCTTTGCTCATCAGTCCTCCTTCTCTGCAACTGGATTTCAGTTCAGTTCAAGGTTTAGCTGTGGGTATCTGCTTCTACTTCCACCAGCTACTAGATGAAGGCTCTAGGATGGCATATAAGTTAGTCATCAATCTCATTATCAGAAGAGGGCATTTAAGGTAGCCTCTCCTCTGTTGCTTAGATTGTTAGTTGGTGTCATCTTTGTAGTTCTCCAGACATTTATTTCCCTAGTGCCTGATTTCTCTTTGATCTTATAATGTCTCCCTCTATTATAGTATCTCTTATCTTGCTCTCTTCTGTTCTTCCCCCAACTCAACCTCCCTGTCCCATCATGTCCTCCTCACCCCTCCTCTTCTCCCCTTCTCATTCTCCTAGTTCCCTCTCCCCTCCCTCCCATGCTCCCAATTTGCTCAGGAGATCTTGTCCCTTTCCCATTCTCCAGGGAACCATATATGTCTTTCTTAGGGTCCTCCTTGTTTACTAGCTTCTCTGGCAGTGTGGATTGTAGGCTGGTAATCCTTTTCTCTATGTCTAAAATCCTCATATGAGTGATTACATACCATGTTTGTCTTTTTGTGATTGGGTTACCTCTCTTAGAATGGTTTCTTATAGTTCTATCCATTTGCCTGCAAATTTCAAGATTCCATTGTTTTTTGTTTTTTGGGTTTTTTTTTCTGCTGAGTAGTACTCCATTGTGTAAATGTACCACATTTTCTCCATCCATTCTTCAGTTGAGGGTCATCTAGGTTGCTTCCAGGTCCTGGCTATTACAAATAATGTTGCGATGAACATCGTTGAACAGATGTCCTTGTTGTATGAATGTGCTTCTTTTGGGTATATGCCTAAGAGTGGAATTGCTGGATCTTGTGGTAGACAGATTCCCATTTTCTTGAGGAATCACCATACTGATTTCAAAAGTGGCTGTACAAGTTGGCACTCCCACCAGCAGTGGGAGTTCCCCTTTCTCCACATCCTCTCCAGCATAAACTGTCACTGGTGTTATTGATTTTAGCCATTCTGACAGGTGTAAGATGGTATCTCAGAGTTGTTTTGATTTGCATTTCCCTGATAGCTAAGGATGTTGAACACTTTCTTATGTGTCTATCAGCCATTTTAGATTCCTCTATTGAGAATTGTCTATTTAGTTCTGTACCCCACTTTTTAATTGGATTATTTGTTGTTTTGGAGACTAGCTTCTTGAGTTCTTTGTATATTTTGGAGATCAGCCCTCTGTCAGATGTGGGGTTGGTGAATATCTTTTCCCAATCCGTGGGCTGTTGTTGTGTCCTAGTGACGTTTTATAACGTTTGAGAAGCCAGAAAAAGACATTTATCTTCCATAATGCCTTCACAGAAAAGTTGGGAGTGAAGTGAAATTTTCCTAGTTTCTTATATTTCAGTCTGGAATAAGAAAAATTATCATACTATATCTGTAGGGGTTCTAAGCACATCAAGTTATTAGCTGAACTTTTTTTTTAACTTTGCAGTATTTAACAGTGTTTAACAACATGAATGCAAACATTCACTTACATTTTCCATATATGTGGCTGTAAAGCCTGCTTTGCTTGAATGTGATTTAATTCAACCCCCAAAATAGATGCAAAAATATTACCTAATTTGACCAGTTACCTCTCTATTGCTTTGGAAGTATTTTTCCTAGGAATGTGTGCCCCCCCACACACACACACTTTTTTTTTCTTCTATTTTTCATGCATCTGTGGTTGGTTTTAGCCAAATGTAACCGAGAACAGGCATGTGGGAATGTCTGTAAAACTTCTGCCCAGCATGGAGGTCTTTGTCTGGCCCTCTGGCATAGGGAGTGCAGGCAGTGCATTCTTGGTGAAAAGCCCCTTTCACAGAGAGAGTGCATTCAAGGAGAAAATTGAGCTTGAATCGCTGTTGTCTAAGGGCAAGTTTGAAAGACAAATGGAAGGACTGGATTCCATGGGAAAGGAAAAGGAAAAGAAAGGGTCCGGTGACTTGCCAGAGGAGAGCTGGCTGTGGCGGGAGAGTTCTTTCAATGCTGCCAGGAACCTTGCGAGTCATACACTTTTCTCCCCTGGGAGAGACCCTAGGCAAAACGACAGAGCAATGACCGGAAATGCTTTTCTCCACTGGGGGCCCACCAAGAAAGCATTCAAAGGCTTGACAGAAAGCCCTTTTCTCCTTAGGGAAGCAACTGTAAGGCCTGGAAAAAGACCTGGAATCTCTGAACCCCCACAGGGCCTCTGAATGAGCTCTTGGGGACCAGCCACTAACACCAAAGCTGAGTTTCAGCCACATTCAGAGAGCTGCGTTATAACACTCGCTTCATCATAGTTAGAAAACATATCATTTAATAACCATTGTTCTGTGTGTACTTTGTATTCTTCACTAATGCAGACAAGAGCTGAAGACATCCAGTACATTTTTGAGATACTGATTCTTTCTTGATATTTGGGACACTTGGTCTTTCTTGCTATTTGGAAATGTCTGGTCTATGTTAAAAATGGATGTAGTGCCGAATCTTATGTCACACCACTTTAATCCCAGAATTCTGGAAACATAGCAGGCAGAGCTCTGTGAGTTTGAGGCCAGCCTACTCTACATAGCAAGTTCTGAAGGGGAGGGAAAGAAGGAAGGAAGGAAGGAAGGAAGGAAGGAAGGAAGGAAGGAAGGAAGGAAGGAAGGAAGGAAAGATAGATGTAGTAAGGCAACATACTTTTTAAGTATCTTTTTGCTCAAATCCAGATGGAATCTTGCCCTTTGGACATGGAGAGGCCCTGCTGCCCCTTTGGGCAGGACATGGTGCATTTGTGCTCTGCTTTGTAGCAAAGACTATAGTGAGCTGAGATCAGTCCTCATCAAACGGGTCTGCCATTCCCCCCACTTTTCTCTGAATAGAATGGGTAGATGAGACCTTATACAGTTCCTGGCTGAGAAATCTGGTCCTTCCAGTTAATTACATGTATACAATGTGGGTTAAAAATCAGAGCACATGCATTAAAATGTTTATCTTTAAAGAAAAGGATTGTTAAACTTGATATCTTAGGGTATTGGGTTCAATGAGAAGGACTTTAGTCACATAAGTTGCTAGACAAAATTCAAAGTCCCTAATCATTGTTCCGTATTGGCATTTTAGCTAAAACTAGTTTCTGTGTAAAGTGGGAGATGACTCATCAAGTAAAGTGCTTACCTTGTAAACATAATGACTTGGGTTTTATCATCAAAATGCATTAAGGAAGAAAAGAGAGAGAGAGAGAGAGAGAGAGAGAGAGAGAGAGAGAGAGAGAGAGAGAAGAAAGCCGGGTATAATGGTGAACTCTTTCATTCTCAGTGCTAGGGAGGCAGAGACAGGCAGGTTCTGGAGCTGCTGGATGGGCAAGAGCCAGGTCAGAGTAGAAGATCCTATCTCAAAAAGTGAGAATGACTGAGGAGGACACCTGAGATTGAACTCTTGGACACACACACACACACACACACACACACACACATACACACACACACACACACGGTAAAAACAACCCCTTTCTTTGGTTTGCAGGAATGCTGCCCTCTGAAAATGACATTTGCTGTCCTACCTCTCAGATAGGCTTCCTCCGTGGGGTGACAGAGGAATGAGAAGAGGAATGGGGCAGGAGGTTCTCTTTTAAGCATCTCCCTACCTAGAAAACTGTCTTAGATTACAGTCATAGTTCTATGTCTAGGGTTTAGTGTCTATGTTTGTTGTAGACAATGTCCGTTCTTCATTGTGCCATATGTAAGTTTTCTCAGGGACCTGGAAATAACAGTATCTAGTGAAAAGCCAAGCTAGTAAATTAGTCCACCTTTGTCATAATGAACAGAAAACCAACATGTTGGGTGTGGTATCATTTAGCCACCTCTGAGCAGTGGACTTTAGGACATCATCATTGTGTCCGTGGTGAATAACTGAGAGTTCAGGGAAGGAACTAGGAAAGTTTGCCCATATTTTACATTTATATGTGTACTGGGAGATATGCATCTTCCACAGCATAAGATGAAGGGTCAGAGAACAACATTCACAGATTGGTTCTCTGCTTTTTCCCTGTGGAGTCCAGGTAATAAGTTCAGATTGCCTTTATCCACTGAGCCATCTTGCCAGCCCTCATATTCACATGTCAACAGTAACCACTGATATGTGTGTACATTTATTGTTTATTTGTATGTGGGAGGGAGTCTGATTCTGTTTCTCTGGAGAACCCTGATTAATCCAAGAGCTAAATGAATAAGGAACAGGAAGGTCAAAGAGAAGTTTACACCAGGATTCAAAGAACTGTGAGATCACAATGTATACCCCATTCGGAGTGTTTATAGGCACTAAACTAGTTTTCTTGATAGGTATCTATTGAGTATCTACTGTCTGCTAGACGCTTAGGTCCAGGGAACCTAGCAATAAACATGGCTGACCTGGTGGTCTGTTCCTTAGAAATCTATAATCAGTTGTGGGAACCATCAGCTAACCAGCAAATAATCACACTGATAGTGAATTCCTTTAGGAAGGTGGCTAAGTGGGATTTAGATCTGGAGTTACAGAATAAGTCCCATCCTGTCTCTCTTCTTGTGGGAGGACCCGGAGTCAACAGCAGTGGTCAGACTCATTTAATAGTATCTCATCCCCACAAACAGTGATTGCTCAGACATGGGCCCAAAGCTTGCCATTCAGATAGGCACAGAGATTTTTCTGGAGTCCTCTGGAAATCTGGTTCCTGACTATAAAGACCACAGAAAGCCAACCTCTCTCTCCCACATGAAAAAAGGGGGGATTTGTATTTCCCATAGCTACCAGTACCCATTCCATAACTCTAGCCAGAGTGGGCCATATTTCAATACATAACAGGGGTGAACAAGACAGATAAAACTGCTTCTGCTTTTCCTCTTTCTTTTTTTAAGTAGCATCTCAGATAGTCCAGGCTGTCCTTCAAACATACTATGTAGCCAAGGATGATCTTGAACTGTTGATCCTTCTGTCTCTACCTCCTGAGTGAGAGGATTACAAGTGTGTACCACCCACACCCAGTTTGTACAGAGCTGAGGATGGAAACCAAGAGCTCCATGAATGCTGAGAAAATAATCTGCCCACTGAGCTACATCCTCAGCCCTACATGTCCCTACTCTGAATGTCAGATTAACCCCTGAGTTTACTCTCCTGTTACCCAATATATTTTAAGGACACTTGAGTTTGAGGCAGGATGGGGTTAATTCTGATGGCGTCTAGTTCTGTTGAGCCATCATGGGTGGCTCAGGAATCAGCTTCTGTTTATTCAAAGGGACATGATGATAAGAATAGTGTTGACACAGCCTCAGAGAGCTGCAAACCATCAACCCCAGGCTTGAGTCTAAAGCTTACGAAGCACCTTTCATAGACCTCAGGCAATTAAATAATAGAATTAAACAAAAGACAAAAGCACTTGATGAAAGCTCAAGGCCCCAGCATGGAGGACCTTTCTGCTGTACTGAGAAATTGAGTTTCATTACGAAAGGAAGTGGTGGAGACCCACTAAAGCATTTTGAGCAGAGACATATCCAGGTCAGATCTTCTGTTCAGAAAGATTATGCTACCAGCAATGATAGGCTGAGGTAGGGCCACACTGGAGGCAAAAGAAATCAGTGGGGATTATATTGGGAGAGAAAAAAAATGATGAGGAAAGGGGCTGAAGTCAGTAAGAACTGGAATATAGAAACCGTTATAGATTTGGGAGACAGAAATTTGGTAACTAATAAGATGGGGTGGGGGTGTGGACAGAGAGCAGTAAGATAGACCAGAAATTCTAGAGAAGAACCAGCAAATACACCTGCTTAAAAACTACCTCTGTTCCTGAGAATTTGCCTTCCCTCATGGAAAAGGGACTTAGACCATTCTTTCTGCCTTGTCTCCTGATGACCCAACCCATACCCCATTCTACAAGCTATGAACTTCCCAGAAACTAGAGCTCTGTCTCATTCACCATTAACCCAACATATCTCTGAAAGACAGACATCTTTAAAACATTTTTTAAGCTGACATACAAAGTAATGACTTTTGTAGAACGTGGACTCTTAACACGTTCATTGGTCTCAATAAGGATGGGCAAGATATGTTGTCCTTATTTCTTGAAGATAAGAAAACCAAACTGACTGATGTAAACAGAAACTGTATAGAATGTGCCATAGAGAAAGCAAAAAATATCAAGAAATGTCATTTATCAGGAATCACCAGAGCATTAAGCTATCTTTCACTTTATTACTGACTGAATTGCCTAGCATCTAGACTATATATGGAGCCTATGTTCGTTATTTTTCTTGTTGCTGTAACAAAATGGTGATGAGAGATGATTTAAGGAATAAGGGATTTATCCTGGCTTAGAGTGTAAGAGGAGACAGTCCATGGAGACATGGAAGGCCCAGTGGCAAGAGTGGGAAGCTGGCTTGTCACACTACATCCCCAGACAGGAAGCAGGGAGAGATGGATGCTGGTGCTCAACTTGTTTTCTCCTTTTCATGAGAAGGACCATAGCCCATGGAATGGCACCACCCACACTTGGAGTGCATCTTCTCTCCAAAATTAACCCAATCTAGACCCTCCCTCATGGTTGTGCCTAGAGACGTGTTTCCATGGTGATTCTGAATCTTATCAAGCTAACAATCAAAATCAACTCTCAAAGGGATTAAAGGTATCTAAGGAAAGATCTTCCTTCCATGGGTGTTTTTCATTCAGCAAAATGAAACACTTAGTATTAAACATTAAAAGCACTTAGTATTTACTGAGTGTCTAACATTATTCTAGGCACTGTTTCAGGATATTAGAAAATGAGTCTTGGGGCTGGCAAGATGGCTTAGCAGGTAAAGGCTTGCTGTCAAGCTTGGTAATCTGAGCCCATTTTGGGAGTCCATATGGTGGAAGGAGAGAACTGACTCCCAACAGTTGTCCTCTGATCCCATGCACGCACACACATACATATGCAAAATAAATACATTAAAACATAATTTAAAAAGAAAACAGAGTATATTCTCAAGCAGCAAAAAGGCAGACTATGGGTCAGAGTACCAGGACAAAAAATAAGCATCAGGCAGTTTCAGAAAGTCCTACTTGGTCCCCAGACTTTCCCAGTCCAGGCTGTGAATTTAAGTATCATATTCCCATTCTGTGAGAAAAGAGCTCATGCAATGGCCCAAGGTCACCGTTGTAAGGGTGAACTGTCTGCCGGGAATAATGTTCTTTCCATTTATACAATTTGCCAGAAGGCTCCCACCAGTTTTGTTTTGTTTTGTTTTAGTTCTTCGTCACTGAGGCTCCTGGCACTTATCACAATGGATGAAATGACACCACACTCTGGGAAGCCACAGCAGACAAATGTTAGTGGTCAGGCATAAGAGCATTAAAGGAGCATCACTATGACAAGTCAAAACAGTGTGGGAATGGGGCCATCTGTGTTCTGCAGGCTGAAGCCAGAGCCGCCTCCGAGGATGGACAGAGCTATCTACGAGGAAGGAAACCATGAGCCCTGACTTCGTACTCATCCATGCCTGGGATTTCAAGAGACAAAATTGGAATGTTCTGGAAGATCAAGGCCATGGTGCTACACCTACCAACAAGAGAGCCAGTGTTGCACTGCACAGCTTCCTTCGGCCTTCATTCTAACCCACGATGACATATCACATTCAGTTTGCTGGAGCTTGCCATCACAGCACAGTGTGAACACACCTGAGCATGCCATCACAGTGAAGTGTGAACACACCTGACCATGCCATCACAGTGCAGTGTGAACACAGCCAGCAAACACTGCCTGAAGCAGCTCCGCTTAGATTCTGATCCCTGTATGCGCCAAATGGTAGCGTTTTTCTGTACACTACCATTTCTGTAGGTTTCCTGTTTTTTATAAAAAATATAAAGGTTTAATTGTGGAAGATAAAGACTAAACATTTTCCTACTGTCAATCTTTGTCATTTAAGTACCAAATTAGTATATCTGGGGAATGTATTGTATTAAAGTGTTTATCTTCTTTTTCATTAAAGATTTACTTTTAAGGATGTGCTTATGTGAGTCAGGCTGTGTGCATGTCTGCAGTTAGAGGAGGTTGTAAGCCCTCTGACTTGGATGCTTGGAACTGAACTCAGGTTCTGCCCAGATGCTCTTATCCACTGAGCCATCTCTCAAGGGTCCAGATATTGATTTTCAAAATTACTATTTGAATTTCTGACTTGAGTGTTTAGTTTTTTTTTTAAATCAATAAATGAATTTGGCCTGGTATTGGTGCAGATTTTCCAACAATTTCTAAATGATACTTAAATACACTCTGCCGTCTTGAACTACACATCTATGAAAAGTGGCTCTCTCAGTATCAGTGCTTATAAAGCCAAGCTATCCATTAAAAATTAAAAATTAAAAAAATAAAAGATCAGGCACGGTGGTGTACAACTCTAATCGCAGAACTTGGGAAGCAGAGACAGGTGGATCTCTGTGAGTTTGAGGACAGCCTGGTCTACATAACGAGTTCCAGGACAGCCAGAATTACATAGTAAAGACACCATGTCTCAAAAAAAAAAAAAAAAAAAAAAAAAAGATACCCATGAACTCTGAAAATGTTGATACTGTATCCTACAGTATCCAATATTCAGTGGAGATTCAGTGTTCCATGCAGACTAAGCAAACACATCCATACTGTTAGTATTCCGTCACATTTACCTTTAATAAATGGTGAAATTACACATATAGCAAAAAAACTGTTTTTTTTTTTTGAGAGTAACTCTATCATTTCTTTATTCAAAGGAACTTGCTTTACAGTGATTGCTGTCAGTATCCAATCACCCGTGTCTCATTGTAAATTACTAAATTAAAAAAAAAAAAGAACAACTAAAGTTTTTGTAAGTTCTGAGGGACTAAAAATGTTCTAAGGTGTCTGAATACAAGTTATAAAGGTCTAAGGAAGAGGTTTAAGGTCTATAAAAAATGCTTCAGATTTCTTTCCCTCTCTATGCTGTTGTTATATTAAGACTTCAGGAGAACTGGCCCAAGTGGTGTGAGTGTGGGAGAACTATCCCCTCCCCTCCCCGGGCCCCATCTCTCACCATGCAGGGAGGGCTGGCCCTGAACCTTGCCTGAAGGGGGCGGTCCCAGCAGGGCCTGGACTGACCAACTCAGCTACCACCATCTATCCCATTTATGACCTGCTGGAGCTCCTTAAGGGACTGGTCCTATGGAACCAGAGCTGCAGGATCTTCATGACTCTGGGCAACAGTGGGATAGGCAAGATTCAGTGAAGGTTGGGCATTGATGTTGTGCCAGAAGCTAGAGGCTTTGGGCCAGACCAATGACTGCAAAAAAAACTGTTTTAAAATAAATCTTTTTATGATTTATTATCAGTAAATGTTTAGACAGTATATCATATATAAATACATATACTTAATGTGATATACATGCATAAGTGTATATGATATGTACACATATATATATATGATAAACACACATATATGTATATACACATGTGTATGTATACACATGTATATATATATATATGTGTATACACACACACACACACACACACACACACACACACACACACCAGGGTTTTGTAAATTTTTCTCAGAAAATGGAAGGGGTTACAAGTGAGAAAAGAAGCCGTGATCTAAATGATTGTCATTGTTTCTGTGGCAGTGAAATATTTCAAGACATTGCTGTCCAGACAATCACTGAAAGTTGTTCTCTGATCTCCACACATGAGCCATGGTGCACAAGTCCCTGTGCCCATGTCTCTGAGTACACACAGGCAATTTTAATAAAAACATTGATAAGAAATAAAAATGTAAAATGAAGACAGTTAAATTGCTTTTCAACTTTTTAGTATGTTTGATAAATACAAATACTGTAGGTCAGACTTTGGGCAGAACACTGTGCAAATAGCTGTAGAGAAAATGACTTACTGCCTCAGGAATTCTTAGAACCTCGCAGAAACTCAGGGGTGAGTTCTTCAGCTATGCTCTTGAGCATTTCTTCAAGGGGTGTCTGAGAATGCTGGTAAACACTTACAGCATGTCTAGTGAGACCCTGAGGATAGCCAGTCAATAAAAAGCTTTGAGGAACTTTAGAGTCTGGGGAATATCTGGGTTTCCTTCATGCGATCTAACAAAAACTTCCTGTTAGTGACCTGCAGGTTATTCCCTCTGTTTAAAGAACTTGGTCTGATTCAGGTGGTCTGAGCCCCACTTCCGCTTCCGGGGATGAGTCATGGGGAAAGGAAGTCAGAGCAAATCTGGCTCAGTCACTGTTTAATCTAAAAACAGACCAACAGTTAGGATTGTCCAAAGCCACTGAAGAGAACGCTGTTGTGAGGTATTTGTAGTCTTCTCCTCTGTAATGACAGAGCCAAAAAGACTCTTGTCTCTGCCCCTTTCCTTCCTGCTTGGCTCTCCCATCTGACTCCAAGATGCTTGGAGCTGCAGCACCTGTAATTACCTATGACAGGTGAAATAACCAACACACTCAAGATGGCAGAGAAGAAACAAGAGGACATCATTGGGACTGAACTCCTGGAAGCTCCCTAGCTCCAGAGCAATGTTTATTATAGGGTAATAACAGGAATGAACTTTCCCATCAGCCTCTAATGGGCATGCTGTCACTTCTACACTTTGACCCAGCCAGCAGTGACTTCCAGACATTTGTTATAAGGATACAGCTAAGCATTTGCTCAATGACTCAGCTGTGGTTATAAGTAGCATTGGTGTTGTTCTCAATAGCCAAGATGAATTCTAAACCAACTCAAATATCCAATAGTAGAATGTAGGTTAAATTACACAATTGCCCAGAATACAAGTCATCTATTAACATAACATCGATTAACATTAACAGTATATAATGCCATGGAATTAAGCCAAACATACATTGTTAGGTATACAAATCACACACACAAAAATACACATTGTAGTACCCTGAACACAAAGACAGAAATAAGACAAAAATATGTATGCACAAAATCCTAATAGCAATTATCAGTGGATGATGGAACTAAATGGACTTTTTACATTTTATTTGTATATTCTCATTTTTCTGCACATGCTTCCTTTTGCAAACCTTAGAATAATAGTGCTGGACCTAGGTCAATATTCAACTAATCCAGAGTTAATAGGATAGAGATACAAGAGAGATCATCTTGGCCTTTATGCTTACAGGTAACTCTTACCCTGGAGGGTTTGGGAAGTGAGGATACTCCACTCACAAACAACTTGATCAATGAGATGGTTGTTTCTTTCAAAACACAATGGGCCAATGAGATAGTCATTTAGTAAAGACGTTTGCCACCAAACCCAGAACCTGCATGCGTAGTGGAATGAAGTAGTACTCCTACAAGTTGTTCTCTGACTACTACATAGTAGACATGGCACTGAGCACACACACACACACACACACACACACACACACACACACACACACCTTACCCAGATTTCTTTTTTCTTTTTAGGTTTTGAGATTTTTAAATTAATTAGATTTATTCATTTATTTTACAACCTGACTGCAGTTTCCCCTCCCTCCTTTCCTCCCATCCCCTCCACCAACCCTGTGCTCCCCCTCAATCCAGTCCTCTGTTTCTGTTTAGAAGCCTTACCCAGATTTTCAAAGCACACACTCCTTTCTACAAGTCTGGGTTGGTCTGGAGAGATGGCTCCGCAGTTAAGAACACTGACCACAAAAAAAAAAAAAAATAAAATAAAAAATAAAAAAAAAAAACCAAAAAACCACTGACTGCCCTTCCAGAGGATCAGGTTTGATTCCCAGCACCCACAAACTCCAGGTCCAGGGAGTCGGTGTCCTCTTCTGGCCTTTGTGGGTATTGAATGCATGTGGTCCACAAGCATGCATGCAAGCAAAGCATCTATACACATTAAATAAATAGGCTGCAGAACCCACCTTCATCCACCTCTGCCCCTGCCTGCTTCATCTGCCATCACCTTGGCAAAGGTGTGCTTGTTGGTGTCCAGAAGCAGCAAGCGGAAGAGAGCCAAGCAGGGGACTTTAAGTTGCTAATGATGCAAGGGCACAGAAGGGAAAGTTGACTAAGGAATAGTCTTCAGTCCAAGCCCAACTTAGGAGTGACTAAATCCTTATCACTCTTCTTCCAGCTCAAGAGTGATGATTTAGGGGCTCGGGAAATGGTTCAGGGTTGAGAGCACTTTCTTCTCTTTAGAGAACCTGAATTCAGCTGCCAGCACCAGGATCTGGCAGTTTACAACCTTCTGTAACTCCAGCTCCAGGGAATCGGGTTCCTTCTTCTGGACTCTGCAGGCACCTGCACCCATGTGCACAAATACATAATACATACATACATACATGCATACATGCATACATGCATACATGCATACACACACACACACACACACACACACACACACACACACCCCTAATTTTTAAAAAAGGACACAAAGTTGGGCAGGTAGAGTAGGAGGGTTAGATCTGGGAGGAGTTGGAAGAGGAGTGTGAATGGTATCAAGGAACACTGTATGAAGTTCTCAAAAAAATAATTTTAAAAAGAAAATCCTTTAAAAATGAAAACTTTCATTTACACACATTTTCATTAAAAATATTTCATATGAGGTTCAATCTTCTCTTTCTGAAGATATTTATTATGCCTCCTACTATACATAGTTTCACTGTTTAAAATTCAAACACAACCTCTAAACTCCAGGCTGTCACATAGAATAACAAAGTGGCTTAGTCCCAGTATGTTTCCCCACATTTACCCTTACCATTATTGTTTAAACCTAGTAATACAAAGTACCGCATCCCAGGAAAACTAGGAGCATTCTGATCAAATTTACTCTTGAAACAAAGGCAGCAGCTAAATCCACGTGTTGCCAACTGACTGTAAAAACGGGAGTTCTCAGAAGTAACTCCCATGTATAAAACATGTCTCATCAAGCCAGGTATGATACAGGCCTGTCATCTTAGAACTTGGATGATGGGGGAAGGGAAACAGAAGTTCCAGACTACCCTCTGTTACATAGCAAGTTCCAGACCAATTAAAAGTACTGGAGATTCTGCCTCAAAAATAGGGACCAGCCAGATGACTTAGTGTGTAAAAGCACTTGCCACACAAGCCTGATGCCCTGAGTTCAATCCCCATATCCCACAAAGAGCCAGATTTGGTGCCTGGAACTAATCTCAGCATCCCTGGGAAATGAAGATGGTGATAAGAGTAGCAGCTTGAGGCTCACAGGCCAGCTTCCTTGGAGTAGTCCACAGAGTGGCACAAACAAGAGAGACCCTGCCCCCTCGAGGTGGAAAGGGAGAACCAGTTCCTGAAAAGATGCCTTAGTAATCCCACAACATGTGTGCCTGCATGTACACACATGCACACGCAAACACACACACACACACACACACACACACACACACACACACACACACACACACACACACAAAGAAAAAGCCCAAATAACAAAAACTACCAATAAAAAAATGTGCTCATTTGAAACCTACCTGTGTCATGTAACTCATTCCAAACCACAATTGTCTGGGTTTATGCCAATAAAAGAGAGGGTTTTTTGTTTTGTTTTTGTTTTTTCCTGTCACATGTACTCCTTTGCTAACATTGCTTAGAATGTCAGGGTGGTAATTTTAAAAAGACCCAACTTTAGCCTACGTTGGTTGTTGTTTCTCAATTCTCTGCACACCATGTGCCTGCATCTGTTTGAACTCATATCAGGAGGCTCTGCTTCATTCCGGGTATGCTAATCTCAGCATCTCCTCAAGGTTCAGATAAGATATGAGCTGAGATCAGGACTTGGTGAGAGATGAGGGCAGGTACACAGGGTCTCAGTGAAAATGACTTGGAAGGAATTCATATTTTATTTTATCAAGAGATAAGGATCCTTCAACTCCATCTCCTGTTCTTACAGAAAAGTTCAGCCTGCCTCCCTGTCCAGGAAAACTCTGGCCTTTCCATTATCTCAAGCTCACCAAGTTCCCTCCCAGGATTTGACAACAAGCACAGGGGCCAAGGTGGCGTGCAAGATCAGTCCACCTGGAGCTTTCCTGGAACCTGCCATTCAGATCTGCAGCTACTTGTCTTCATCCTTTTGCATTTTTGAGGCCCCTATTTCTTATAAATGAGGTCTGCCTTAAACGTGTTCTTGTTTACAGGAACGTGAGGTTCTCATTGCTGCTTCAGGCCCAGGTCTCAAGCAGCTGCTTTCCAACCTTATAAGGAGAGATTCAGGGAAGGGTCAAGGTTCTAGCCCAGCAACACCTGATTGTAACAATTCCAGGAGACATCATTAATGATATCATTACCACACACTGTCATGAGTTTGCCCTTTACCCAGAATTCCTACAGTCATTAACTAGAGCACTTTGACTAGCACATTAACTAGAGACTCCGTAGGGAGTCTGAGAACTTATAATGAGGAAGAATCTCAAGGAGAGTGTCCTGCCTTAGGGAGCAAGGGAACAGGAAGAAGTACTTGGACATGGTGGGGCGTACCTCTAATGCATTCCAGAGGCAGAGACTGGAGGCCAGCCTGGGTCACACAGTGAGTCTCGGGACAGCCTTGGTTACATAACAAGCCTGTATGTACACTCTTGCTACTTACGCTACCACCGTGCCTTCCCACCATGGCAGACTGTATCCTATGGGCCAAAGCAAACTTTCACCATTGGGGTTGCTGGCTGCCAGTCTAGCTGCAGGTTCAGCCAAAGACCCTGTCTCAGGGGAATAAGGTGGAGAGTGTTAGAGCAAGTTACTAAGCATCTTCCTTAGGTCTGTACGTGGGCACACAGGAAGGCACATCTGCACATACATGATATATATATATATATAATATATATATATATATATATATATTTACCCACACATATGAACATGCTCTCACACACACAATGAATGGAAACACTTTAGACTGGGACTTCAAAATATATTTGCTTTTCTATGAAAATTAAGTTATTAAAAACAATTCATCCCCTACATCTGTACAAGACCTGCTCCATGGATGGTCTTTAATGTCTTATCAAAAAACTTGAAATATGTAAAAACACAATCAGTAACAGAAAGGGCAATATAGCATCAACAAAGCCCAGCTATCCTACAACAGCATGACCTTAACAATGCAACACAGCTGAAGCACAAGCTTAAAAATAACATCATAGAGGTCCTTAAAGAGGACATTAAAAAAAAAATCCCACACAGAAATTGAGAAAAAACAAACAAAAAATCGGAAGAAATCAATAAATCCTTAAAAGAAAAAACAAACTAATGAAGGAAACTGTTCAAGACCTGAAAGTGGAAATAGAAGCAATAAAGACAACACACTAACTATGCAAGAAGCATCGCCAATGGAATACAAGAGATAGAAGAGAGAATCTCAGGTATTGAAGACACAATAGAGGAAATAGATTCATCAGTCAAAGAAAATGTTAAATCTAAAAAATTCCTACACACACACACACACACACACACACACACACACACACACACACACAATCACTTTAAATATCAAAACAAAAACAAAGCCTGAGCCCTTCTGTCCCCACTCCATTTCAGGGACTGGCACCTCAGGACTCATCTTGCTCCATATATAGTATATACTCTGCCCCCCTCCCTACCTTGGTTATGTTGAAGCAAATGGCTTAGAAATCTCCCATCATTTTATTCAAAAATATTTCAGTCTCTATCAAGAGCTATTTTATAAAACTAGAATACCTTTATCATAACTCCTTTAAGATATAGTACTCCTGGGGCCAGCAAGACAGCTCCACAGATAAAACACCTGCCCCACCAGCCTAGTCAGAACCTGACTAGTGATGCTCATGAGTTTATCTTGCAGGAGATTCCAGAAACAAGACACTTGTTGACCAAGAGAGCAAGGTAACAGTCACAGCTAGATACATATTTACATAGTGACATATGTGTGCGTTTGATCTCTGAGGCCCACATAAAAGTGGAGAGAGAAAATCGGCTCCACAAAGTTACCCTTTGGCTCCATACATGTGCCACGGCACACATACATACGATAATAATGCTTTGACTAAAAGAATTTTAATTTTAAAGTTAAAAGTTAATGTTCTTATTACCAACAATGCCTAGCTAACATTAAAAATCCTGTTTTTTCTCAATTTTAAATTGTCTCATAAATGTATAGATTTGGATTTCTGTTTTCCTACCAACTTTTTCACATTATAATTGGAAGTCTATCTTGAGTGTCTCTGTTGGTGACCCTACCCCACCCCATCCTCACTTAGATCATTGGTCCTGTGGGGTTTCTGATAATCTGGGTTTTACTGCCACATTTCCACATCTTATTTCTCTGCTCTACACATTTCTCATACATCACTGGTTTCATTTTGTCAGGACTTGTTCATAGGAATGGCTGCTCCACCTACCTAGTGATGCTCATGAGTTTATCTTGCAGGAGAATCCAGAAACAAGACACTTGTTGACCAAGAGAGCAAGGTAACAGTCACAGCTAGATATATATTTACATAGTGACATATGTGTGCGTGCTAATGTCTACCATAATGATTAAATGTGGATGTAACCGAGTATCTTGTAATTTCCTAATAAATGAGAAGTTTATAACTAAGTGTAATTAAAGGCATTATTTTTGACACAAGATCACAAGCTGGTCTCAAACTCAAAATCCTCCTGATTCAGACCCTAAGTGCTGGGACTACAGGTGTGCATGACCACACCTGTCTCTGACTGTGGAACTGCAGGTGTGCACTACCACACCTGGCTCTGACTGTGGGACTGCAGCTGTGTACCACCACATCTGGCTCTGCACTTGCTGATATGCCCAGCACTATGATGAGGTGACTTCACAAGGCTGACTTGTAGACAATTTTTGAAGTTTTAGAGAGATGAAAGGGTCATGTTAGAATTGCAGCATTCCAATCAAATCATGAAGCTCTCTTCTCTGTGTCATTTCCATTTGCAAGACTGTCAGGCTGTGACACTGATGGTGGCACTTTCATATTCTCTATCATAAAGACACATTTATACTCCACATTGCAGAGCCATATTGTAGCAACCATCATGGTGAGGAACTAAGTTCCCTGGTTACTGCTTAATACCAATAGCCTGGTTATTCTGCATCCTATTCCAGGACCTCACGGAAGAGATGTATGTCCTTGAATTTGGACAGTCACTGGGACACACTGTCCTCCACAGGGACCAGGCCAGAACCTTCCATGAGAAAAGTCCTGAAATAATGGTCACACTGAATAATGGTTGGGGAGGGGAAAACAGGGGAGGCAGGCACCGTCCTTCTGTGATCCACTGACTCAAATCTAAATTCATCCTTTTAGGGCGATAGTCATTTCTATGGGTTGTTGTTGTTGTTGTTTGTGTGTGTGTGTGTGTGTGTGCGCGTGCGTGCGTGCGTGCGTGCGTGCGTGCGTGCGTGCGTGCGTGCGTGCGTGCGTGTGTGTGTGTGTGTGTGTGTGTGTGTGTGTGTGTGTTATTTTTTTGGGTTGCTTTTGGTATAGTAAGTAGAAACATTCAGGATTTTAAAAAACTTCTTTTAGATTTATTTTTATGTGTATGGATGTTTTGCCTGGCATATGTCTGTGCACCATGTTAACACAGTATCCTCAGAGGCCAAAACAAAAGGATTTTGTATCCTCTAGAATTGGAATTATAGACATAAGCTACCATGTGTGTTCTGTGAACCAAACCCAAGTCCCCTGCAAGGGCAACAATACTCGTAGCCACTAACCATCTCCCAGCTCCAAATTGGTCAGATTTTAGAAAACCAAATTGACTCCTAAAGTCAATGTGAGTTGATGGGCATCTACCGTACTGTTATGTTCACCTCCAGCCTGGCCCACAAGCCCACTAATATGAAAATCTGTCCATTTGTAGCTGCCTGGAAGATTAAATACTCCTAAACTCCCTCCCTGTGAAAATAACCAAACTCCAGGTCAACATTCAACAAGTATTTTCCAATACATCTCTGAGAAGTAAGATAACATCAAAACCAGCTGACATCTTGAATATCCGTTTTGACTGATAGACCTAGGGACAGCAGATAAAGCCTCCCCAAACTGGTCTGTCCAGTGCATAACTTACAGACCACATGCACCTCAAATAACTATGAATGTGACCCAACACAAAGTCGTAAAGCTATTTAAAACATTATGAGATTTTTTGTGATGTTTTATTTTTTATTATTTATTTATATATGGGTGTTTTCCCAGCATGTTTGTCTGTGCACCACTTGTGTGACTTGTGCCCACAAGACCAGGAGTGTGCATCACTGAAGAAACAGATGGTTGTGAGCTGCCATGTGGGTATTGGGAATTGACCCTAGTTCCTCACCCCTCAACCATTTATTTTGTAATTCAATTGCACAATTCTCAAGAGCAAACTTTGTAGATGACCAAGTCATCTCTTTTGGTCAAAAGGTTAAACGCACCTAATAGAATATGCTCAAAATAGATCCAAAGAAACAAAAACCTTGGAACTCCCACCACAAAGTGCAGAGGTGATACAAAACAAAAGGAAACAAAACTTTGCCTTATCCCTGTGGGGTAGTTCATGACTGCAACCTTAGCATTTGAGAGGTCCTAACAGGAAGATTCCAAGTTTAATGCTAGCCTGGACTACTTAGAGATACTTTGTCTCCAAAAACAACCAAAAAAAAATTGTGCATGTTGACATCAGGACTATATAGAAAAAAAGAAAAAGAAATATAACCTTGGACAACGTTAGCACAAATCAAATCACCTGCAAATTGCTCAATAGGAGTTTGAATTACCCATGTAATGGGGAGAGACTCACTTGAGTATTTAAAATTAAAGCAGTCATGGTTGGTGGTACAGAAACAAAATTTTTCTGGAGAAACATCCTTGAACTGCCCTGAATCGCTCCTGTAAATAAAGTCACCAAGACAGAGTGTACCTCCCAGGAAAGGGGAAGGCAGAGTTCAGCATGCTACAGTTTGCACAAACAGCAGACTTTAGAATCAGACCGGCCAGTGCTTTCTATACCCGAATTGTCTTACATGGGGTCATTTAACAATTTTGCAAAAGAAATTAGTGTAAAGCTTGAAAATAAGAGCAAAACGCTGCAATACTAGCACTCAGGAGGTAGAAATAGGACAACCAGTAGTTAAAGGTTACCATTGCTTTTATGCTAAGCATATGAAAAGCTTTATATACTGCAAACACTGCTTTTCAATAGACATCCTTTCATTACCCTGTTTTAAATACACACACACACACACACACACACACACACACACACACACACACACGAAATATGCTCCAAGCATGTAGTATTCTTGCATAAAAATGACCTATATAATCCTGTGTAATAACAACCCCCCCTTACTCTGCATGGTGGTAAATGCCTGTAACCCCAGCTCATTGGTGGCAGAGGCAGGAGGATTCCAAATTGGAAGCCAATCTGGCCTATATAATGAGACACTCTCAAAAAACACAAACAAGCCAGACATGGTGGTACACATGTCTAACCCCAGTGCTGAGGAAGTGAAGGCAGTGTGTCTCTGGGACTTTCTGGCAGCCAGCCTAGCCAAATTGGTAACTTCTAAACCAATGAGATGCCCTGTCTCAAAGCTCAGTGTGGATGGTGCCTGGGGATAGACGCCTCATATGCTTAGTTTTATCAACACACTAAAACAACCAGAGCAGCTTGAGTCCCAGCTTGTTCATTTCCTCTGTGACCCTTTACATGTCACTGTGTCACAGCACCTTGAGCAAACTTGGTGTTTATAAGGAAGGCACTCAACAGACATATAAGCCAAGCCAAATTGTTTGACAAATATTTCTGAATATCAAATTTGACTTTCTTAATTCAAAAGCCAAGAAAAGCACCTTAACACTCTTAAAGGGAGAGAAGGAGCTTTTTGATATGGGGGAAATCATATTTGTTAGCTTTGCACAAAGAAAATGCATGTGTTGAAATATCATGCTGAACTGTATTAATATGCACAATTAATACATGTCAATCAATATATATATTTATATAATGACTTCCATATCTCTGACCCCAGAAGTAGATAAAGTAGGGTGATAGATAATTGGTCTCTAAACTATGTCATGAGACTTGAGTTTGAGAGTTAATCACACCACTGAGAATAATCAAGCAAGTATTCACAGCTCAGTTCTCTGGAACAAGGTGAACTCTGGGCTCCTGATATGTAATCACAACAAAGGGGGTGAACTGGAACCTTGGCTTCTCTTATCTAGATAGAGGGACTCAGATAAAGTAGAACACACTTCCCTCTGCTCCGGCCTCCAGTGTGCACAGCAGTCCCAGTGCCAACCTTGACCTGAACTGCCCCCAGGGTGAGCGTGAATACTGACTAGGGAACTTACCACCCAACTGGGCCAGGGGCTCACCAGCAATTACATTCATTCTTGCTTCCCAAAGAATAAAAGGAAATTTGCTGGCTCTATCTGCTCCCATTCATGATGGAGGAGTGACCTGAAAGCCCAGGCTAGCACGATTCTATCCAAAGCAATGATTATTCACTTGAAGAAATGGCATATTTCCTTACAACACTTAATGCCAATCAATTTCAATATTTAAAAAAATATTTGCTGACCTCTCAACATTTTCTAGGGACATGTCTCAAATGATGGGAGATTATGCACAGAGCTTTATCTACAAGTAAGGAAAAGCATCTTCTCTCAAAAGAGTTATTTTATTAATTTTGAGGGTGTGTGTGTGTGTGTGTGTGTGTGTGTGTGTGTGTGTGTGTGTGTGTGTGTGTGCAGGTGCTTGCAGAGGCCAGAAATGGCACTGGATGCCCTGGCATTGGAGTCACCCATAGTCGTGAGTCACCCAATATGAATGATGAGAACAAAACTCCAGAACTCTGCCAAGAGCAACCAAGTCTCCTGACTGCTGAGCCATCTCTCCAACCCCAGGAAAAGGATCTTAATCAAGTCCTCTAAGCATCCAGGGACCATACATGTCCTAGACATGTGCATGTGTCCTGGGTAGAAAGTGTAGCAGGGTAAGTGTGCGTGAGTCTTCATGCTATCTCCTTGCAGTAGAGTAACTGAAAGTTCATCATTCTGCTGAGATAAGCAAAAGCTCTGTTCTGGCTGCTTCCTTCTAGTCGGAGCCTTTGTAAGACCATAAAAAGGGACATAGTTCACACCCACGTCATCCACTGAGTTTGGCATCCTGTGGCTTTCATGCCAAGGGCAAAAATCCAAATCTTCAGCTAGATGGTAGACAGCTTGGAAGGGCTAAGGCTCCAGCTCAGAGGCTGAGCACTTGCCAAAGATGCGTGAGGCCCTATGTTCTGTCCCCAGCACCTGAAGACAATGGCTTCAGTGTAAAATCCACCTTCACAGTGCAACACCAAGGTAGTTCCCCCAGCAGTCGTATCTGTCTGAGATGATGCTAGGAAGAGGAGAACAAAATTCTCTTGTTTCTGGGACCTATAGATTATTTATTTTTATATTTTTATTAGCTGGATATGGTGGTGCATGCCTTTTAATGCCAGCACTTGCAAAGCAGAGGCAGGCAGATCTCTGTGAGTCCAAGGTCAGCCTTGTCTACATATCAAGTTCCAGGCCATCCAGAGCTAAATAATGATACCCTGTCTCAAAACACCCAAACATATATGTATATTTTATCAGTATATATTAATTATACACAATAATGGGTGGCATTGTACCACTTTCGTACCTGCATATAGCATATTAACCCTGATTACCCTTTCTTGCCCCCTTTTTTCCAATAATCCCCTCCCTCTTCCTGTCTACACTCCCATTTTCATATCCATCTTTTTGGGGTTTTTATGACCCAGTGAGCTTTGTTAGGGATTAGGATTGTGTGCGGCAGCATGTGTACCTACCCCACTGAAGAAAATGTCTCCCCTCCTCCATTAACCCTCTACTTTGTATAAATCCCCAAGGAGAGGCCAAGCTCCATAAGCAACCCTCTCTGTGAGGGTATTTAGGAGTCTGTCTTGTGCAGGTAATCACAGGCTCTGAGAGTTTGAAAGTACAGTGGTCACACCATACCTGAAAATCATCTCTCCCCAACCCTTTCTGCTACCTCTCCTTCTCCCTGAGACACTTCCAGATTTGTGTCCTTTTCTTAGTCCTAAAAGATTGCCTTTCTTACTGAGACAACATCTTCCCTCTTTGGCCTACCATACAATCCCCTCCCTAAACCAAGACTTCCTGAGATCAAAACCACGATGGAATCTGTAAGGAAGAAATCAACACCAGGAGGTGATCAAACTCAGTGGCACCCAAACTTGATCTCCACTCTGTATCCTGAGACTGTTTTGCTGAAGGGCAGGATTCTGTAGGACTGTAAAAACTAAAGCAGTAAGAGGGGCAGGGAGGCCAGCTCAATGTTAGAACATTTACCCAGCATGTCCAAGACCCTGGGTTCAATCCCCAGCAGGAAGGAGGAGGAGGAGGAAAAAGGTGGAGAAGGAAGAAATGTGAGACTTGGCTTTCCACTGCATTTGGGGCCTGTTTGGACCCTCGGCAAGTAGATATGAGTTGCTTTCTAGATAGGCCAGCTTCAGCATTTCAAGGTAGTTCATGCTGATAAATGTTTCACCTAGATGGAGAGAGCACATTTGCCTGAGAACACTGAGAGAGCTTCGCTGATAAATTTAAACTTGACCTTAGCTTACCAGGTCTCTAGAACCTACCACTTTGTCAATAAATGTAAGTATTTATTGAACACCTATTATGTACCAGGCACTGTACCAAATGATAGCAGTAAGGACTGCACACAGTCTTGCCTTGAAGAGTTCTCAGACTTGTGGACAAAGACAGAAAGTTTCATTGTGTAGTTTGAATGCACTCATGGAGGCATGAAGGCAGCAGAAGGAAATGTAAAGGAAGAGATAGTGCCCTGGATGGCTCACATCTCACACAAAGTGGTAAACAAGAAGCAGCCAAACCTAGAGAATCAGTTAAGTGTCAACCCACTGTGCTAACTCCAAGTACAATGAGAATCCTGTACAAGCAGAAAATATTACAAGCGATCTTATTATTCAGCCCTAGTGAGACTCAAGTCAGGTGTAGGGGTGTGTGTGTGTGTTATGTATGTATAAATGTATGCTTAACCATGCATGTAGGGACCAGAGGTCAATGTCTAGTGTCTTATTCTAAAACTCTCCACCTGAATTTTAATTTTATTTCTTTATTTGAGTATGTGTACCTATGTCTACTTGTGTGTGTGTGTGTGTGTGTGTGTGTGTTGCCTGCATGTATGTCTGTGCACCATGTGCATGCCTGATGTCAGCAGTGGCCAGAAGAAGGTATCACATTCCCTGGGACAGTCTCCTGGGTTCTAGGACTATTGGGTCATACCACTGTGCCCAGAATCCACTTCTCTAGTCTTGTTCTTTTATGACAACTTGCTCTGGGAAAAAAAAAAAGAAAAAAAAAAAACAATGAACTAACTCAACTAAGAACAGCATGAACCTCTTCAAAAGGAAATGCCCTCATGGAAGGGCCTCTCTCCCACTAGGATCCACCTCTTATATGTCCTATCACTTCCCAACATCAGCACACTGGGGATCATGTGTCCACACATGAACCCATGAGACACACACTCACTGGGGATCAAGTGTCCATATGTGAACCTGAGACACACAATCAAACAGTATCTGAGCCACAGCAGCCATGAGCCACGTGCCTTCATCAACACATTCCCAGGACTCCTTGCACTGGCACCAGGGATGGTTTAGACACATGCCACTCTCTTTGCTAAGCAGTTAGGACAGGCATCAGTTACACAGGAAAACAAAGAGAAGGCTTGGGGATTCTAACCCAAGCAAGAATCTAGAGTCTGAGCAACTGGGACTGGGGAGATGGCTTAGCTGTTAAGAGTGTTTCCTGGTCTTCCAGAAGACCTGAGTTTGGTTCCCCACACCCCCTCCCAGTGGTTCATTACTCCCTGCAACTCAAACTACATGGGGATCTGATACCCTCTTCTGGCCTCTGTGGGTACTGCACACACATGTACAGACACACATGTATATACATAATTATAAATAAAATCTTTCTTAATAGTAGTCTTAGGAGATAGAGAGATGGCTCAGGCGGTTAAAAGCACTGTCTGTTCTTCCAGAAGACCCAGGTTCAGTTCTCAGCACCCACATAGTAACTCCAATTTTAAGGGATCTGACACCCTCATACTGATAAAACAACAGTGCACAGAAAAAAAATGAAAAAGAAATAAATCATTTGAAAACAAAAATATAGTCTTATCTGGTTATAGTGGTATATGCCAGTGATCCCAACACTCAGGAAGCAGAGGAAGGTGGATTTCTGAGTTTGAAGCCAGCCTGGTCTAATAGCAGTTCTAGGCCAGTCAAGGCTACATAGTGAGATGCTGTCTCAAAAAAACAGACAATAACAAAAAAAAGGTAATCTTATGAAGCAGGGTAAACTTCTGGGAATCCTCAGTGGAACAACCCTGCTTATGAAGCAGAACTGAAATAAAAGGAAAAGGCTTCCCAAAACCAGAAAGACAAATATAGTGTGTACTCACTCATAAGTGAATACCAGACATAAAGCAAAAGATACCCAGCTTACAATCTATAACCCCAGAGAAGGTTGAACCCTCTTCCAGAAAAAGATGGAAGCAGAGTCAGAAATCCACAACTAACCAATGGGCCAAGCTCCTCGAGTAAATCGAAGTGAGGGAGGAACAAAAAAATATGAACAAAGAAGTCAAGACCATGATGGGGAAACCCACAGAATCAGCTGACCCGAGCTAGTGACAGATCACTGACTCAGCTCTGACAAATGGGGAACTTGCATAAGACCAAACTAGACTCCATTAATATAGGTGACAATGGTGTAACTAGGACAATATATGAGGCCAATGGCAGTGGGTCCAAGATCTAACACTAAGGCACAAACTGACTTAGTGGAGCCCGTTCTGTATGGAGAGATATCTTGCCCTGTCTAGACACAGGGATGTGGGGGGTGGAGAGGTGCCTTGGTCCTGCCTCAACGAGATGATGGGACAGACTTAGTAGACTTCTTTAGGGGAGGTCTTACCCTCTCTGTGGAGCAGATGGGAGAAGTTGGGGGGAGTGGAGGGAGTGGGAAAAAGGAGGGAGGAAGAACTGGGATTGGAATGTAAAAAGTTAAAAAAAATAAAAGAAGAATAGAAAAAGCTTGAAGTCAGCAAATGATAACCCTGTATCTTCCTTAACAGATATGAGCTAACAATATATCCCTGTGAAATAGCAAGTCCACAGAGAGATTCAGGTTCCCTTCTAGCAATCCATGACTCACTGCCCATTGACTCAGCTATACCTCCACAGAGGTACTGTAGGGCCATGAGAAGACTGCACGTGCCGGTGAGTCACTTGCTGACTGTGGAAATGCCAGCCGTCTTGATCCCTTGAGTCACACCTGCCTGAAAGCCTTAGTCAATGGGTAAAGGGCAGGGCTGTAGACAATGTGAGTTTAAATCTTACATACCTGGGAGTGGACAAGAGCAAGAGCTATCTCATTCGCCTGAAGCCCCATAGTCATCGAGAAAAGAAAACAGCATATGGGGGCTAGGGAGCTGGCTCACTAGGTAAAGCGCTTGCTAGGCAAGCATGAAAAATGACTTCAAGCCAGGCATGGTGGAGCTTACTTATATAACCCCACAAATAGGGAGGCTGGGACAGGTGGATTCCAGTGCTTCACTGGACAGACAGTCCAGCCTAGCTGGAAAGTTCCAGGCTATAAAAGCCACAGAGAAACACTTCCTTGATGTCATAAGCATGCAGAGTGACATGCTGGCACCTGGGTCCTGCTACTGTACTTGGGTCAAACAAAGTGTCTCATGGATGTGACCTCACGTTTTACTTCTCTGCTCAGAGTTTAGGGACAAGGAACATGTTCCCATTTCTCCCAGAACCTGCACAAAATTATGTCCCGCATTAAAGGCCCCTCCCTCCTGCTCATTGGCCGAGGCAGATAGATGCAGAGCTGGATGGAGGAAGCACCAGTTCACATTTCCAACACACACAGAAACAGTGAGTCTCAGCTAAGACACAAGGACATGTCACAAGACATCAAAAAATCCCACTTCTTGGAGCTGGATAGATGGCTTCGGTGGCTAAGAGCACCTGTTACTCTTTCCATGGGGCCTGGGTTCAATTCCAGTGCCTACTTAACATCTCACAACTATCTATAACTCCAGTCTCAGGGAATCCAATGCCTCCTCCTGGCCTCCATAGGTACCATGCATGAACATGGTGTATATACATACAGGCAGGCAAAGCACTCTTACACAGAATAGTAAACAAAAAATTAATTTAAAAAAAAAAACTCCCACTTGGGGCTGGAGCGATGGCCCAGTGGTTAAGAGCACTGACTGTTCTTCCAAAGGACCCACGTTCAATTCCCATCACCCACATGGCAGCTCACAACTGTCTGTAACTCCTCTTCCAGGGGATCCAATACCCTCATGAAGACATTCATGCAGGCGAAACACCAATGTACATAAAATAAATAATTAAAAAAATTTAAAATTCACACTTTTTAAATATGTCCTGACAAACCTGATCAGTGGTAGGAAATTCAAGTCTTTCCTCGAGATTGTATTTCTGAGACTTGGACGGGGTAGCTCAGTTGATAGAGTGCTTGCTTAACATGCATGAAGCCCTGGGTTCCATCCCCAGCACTACATAGACCACGTGTGGCAGTACATGCCTGTAATCCCAGCACTCAAAAGGTGAAGCCAGAGTAAGAAATTCAAGGTTAACTTCTACTACATAGTAGGTTCAGGATCAGCTTGGGACACTTGGGACCCTGTCTCAAAAGAGGAAGAGAAAAATGAGGAGGAGAAAAGAGGAATAAGAGGAAAGAAAAAAATGAAATGAAATGGAAATGAAGAGGTTGTGTTGCTGTTTTCCTCAAATCGTGGGCATACACAGATGAGTCTGGTTTTAGTCCTCCCTTGATTCTGGCTTCTTTACAGCTAGATCTTAGAGTGCTTGTGTGTGAGAGAAATAACTTCCAAGGAGATTCAAATTACACTTTCAGATATAGGATCTATATAGGATACAGACCAAAGTTAGGTGTCCTTCAAGAAGAAGGAAGATAGGGCTGGAAGTTCAGGGAAACAGGATAAATACTACCCCACCCCTGCAGGAGGGACCTCTGGCTAAATGTATCATATGCAAACTTTTTGAAAGAAGCTATAAGAGAGAAAAATATCTTTCTTATAAGGAGAATATCAGACTTCCTTTCAAAAGCCCAAGGAAAATGGAGTGAAATATTCAAAGTGTGAGAAAAATCACCTAGAGCCTTATACCTAGTGACACCGACAACTCAAGGTGGCTTTCTCAAACAAATACTGAATACATCTGCAGGAAAACTACCTTTTATGAAGTAGTAAAGAGAGCTGCCCAGAGGCAGAAATGGGAGGAGCTGGAAAGTCACTGTAGAGGGCTGAAGGGACTGCCTAAGGGCACTTGTTCTTTCAGAGGACCTGGGTTCAGTTCCCAGCATCCACTGGCAATGCACAGCTGTCAGTAACTCCAGTTCCAAGGTAGCCAATGCCAGGCCAGGCGGTGGTTGCGCATGCCTTTAGTCCCAGCACTCGGGAGGCAGAGGCAGGTGTATCTCTGTGAGTTCGAGACCAGCCTGGTCTACAAGAGCTCCAAAGCCTCCAAAAGCCACAGAGAAACCCTGTCTCGAAAAAACAAATAAACAAACAAGGTAGCCAATGCCCTTCAAAGGTACGAGGCACACATACATACACATACACATACATACTTTCAGGGAAAACTCTCATACACATACAATAAAAATAGTGTTTTAAAGAAGAAAAGAAACTCACTGTATATAAAGAAATGAAGAATAAAAGAGAAGGAGTAAATGGTGGCAAATAAGGTCTTGTTCCTCTTATCCATAGAGCTGATGGACCAGTGAAATTAGCAACAGTGATGTTAAAAGGGGGTGGAAGTCAGAAACGGGAAATTCTCTGTAAATAAAGCACTTGTACTACCTGTAAAATGCTACAATGTGATTTGAAAGTAAATTAGCATTATATGCAAATGTCTACTGTAATCACAAAGGCAATCACGTGTTTGGTGTTTTGTTAGTACATGTTAGTTGCATAACAATGGGTTTCATTATGACCTTTTCACAGGTATATAATCTACTTTGATCACATTTGCTCCCCATTGTCTCCTTTTGTCCCCTCCTATGCCTATTGGTCCCCTCTTTTTCTCAGCCAGTGTTCCTTCCTTTCCTATCTTCATAGCTTTGTGTGTGCACCCCAGTGAGTTTCATTGGAGTTGTTTATTTATGATGTGTGAGATTTGGGTGTGGTTGGGTAGGTGGGCGGTGTGTATGCCTGCAGACGCTAGAAGAAGGCATTGGATGCCCGGAGCTTTTGAGGCACCTGGCAAGAGTACTTAGAACTGAATTGCAGACTGCTGCAAGAATATCAAGTCTTCTTCACCACTACGCTGTCTCTACAGGCCCAGTGTCACTCACAAAAAAAAAAAAAAAAAGAAGTGTAGTTGAGATTCTAAGAGGAGAAAATGGACTTATGTGAAATAAGTCCTTATGTGAAATACTCCCAGAGGTAGTAGGGAGGGTAGTAGTGGGGAAAAAAGAACAAAACAATGAAACGTTGGGTAGAAAACAGCTGCCATACTGCAGAAGTGGAACTAACAATAGCAATGCCACTTTAAGTGTGAACATTATATTTACCAATTATAGGACAAAGACTGTCAGTAGATAGGGAAAAAAAGACAATACGCTGTCTGTGGTGACTTATTGTTTATAATAATTAAAGTCCCTGGAGCTCAAGATAGCAACACAACCGTACTAGTTAGCCTTAGAAGCCAGGCACATACCTTTAACCCCAGGACTTGGATTAAGAGGTAAATGGATCTCTGAATTCAAGAACACCCTGGGCTACCTGAGAGTGAAGCAGAGCTCAGGCCTTTAATCCCAGGATTTGAGAGGTTTAAAAGGTAGAGGTGTTCAGTATAAGAGTTAGTCTCTAGCCACGATGAGGAAAGTATAGCAGTCTGAGTGAATCTGAGAAGCAGTGAAGTCGGGAACAGTTTGCAGATCGCCCCTTTAGTCTGGGCTGAGGTAGAGGTAAGAGCTAGTGGCAGGTTGCTTTGCTTTTCTGATCTTCTGTCTCATGCTTGAACCCTAATATCAGTCTCTGGGTCTTTTTTTTTTTTTTAATGTTACAGCCATCTAACTGAAAGCCAAGTTAAATTTTAAAACGTAGCCAGGTGTGGTGGTACATGCTACTTTTTAATTCTGGCACTTAGGAGATAGTGGCACATGGATCTCTATGTTTAAGGCCAGCCTGATCTATATAGTGAGTTCCAGACCAGTAGAAGCTACATATAATCTACTTTGATCACATTTGTTTTAAGTAAGACTTCGCCCACCCCACCCCCCCAAAAAAATTAGTAGGTTAAACATAACCTACTAAAGAGACAAGAAGCTCAGTGGTTAAGAGCACTGGCTTCCTTTCCAGAGGACTCCCACTGCACCACACATGACACACAGACATACGTGCATGCATAACACCCATACACACAAAACTAAATAAAGTTTTAAAAAACTTTTAAAAAACCAATTACATGGATTGGCAGCACTGTATTTAAAGCATTGGATCTGTGTAAAGAATAAATTAGTTTGTCAGTTACTCAAAAGAAAGACATCAAATGGTCACATGACTCAGAGATTCCACTTCTAGGCTTATTACCCAAAACTGAAAAATGAAGGCACAAATTCAAACTAATATTTCTGTACATCCAAAGCATTGTTCAAAATAGCCCTAAAGTAGAGACATCACAAATGTCTTCTAATGGATGGGGAGGGGGGAATAAACAAAATGTGGCATATATGCACAATAAGACATTATTCAAACTTAAAATGAAAAAAATCAGATGTGAGCTGTATTATCTGGAACTTCTACTGCAGTGATAAGATACCACCACCAAGGCAACTATAAATAATCGGACCTGTGGTTTCAGAGGTTAGAGTCCATGCTGGTGGAGCAGAGGCAAGGGAGCAGGAGATCTGAGAGCTCACTGTTCAAAAACCACAAGGCAAAGACCACACTGGAAGCCTCAAAGTCCACCCTCAGGAACACACCTCCTCCAACAAGGACCACCTCCTACTGTTTTCCTCATAGTTCCAACAACTGAGAACCAAGTATTCAAGCACATGAGCCCATGAGGAGCTGTTGTCAAGTGTATACAGAGATTCTGCTTCCAAGTTCTAAAAACAGGTAATGGTGATAGTGGTCAAACACCCAGAAAGTATTTAATGCCCCATTAATTTTATACATTAAAAACGCTATAATGAGGTGGGTACTGGAGATATGTCTCAGTCTAAGATAACTTGTAGTTCTTGCAGAGGACCTGAGATCAGTTCCTATCACCTACATGGTGACTTACAACCATCCATAACTCCAGTTCCAGAAAGCCAATACAATCTTCTAATTTCTATAGGTACAAGGCATGTATATTGTGCATACACAATCATGAGGCAAAGTACTCATACACATAAAAATAAATAAATATTTAAAATGGATGGCTGTATGGGTACATTTTGGGTTACATGTCATTTATTATAATAAAAAATAACAAGTAAAGGGATGAAGAAAGATAGTGCAAGTTAACACAAAACTGAAGAAAGCTGTATATGAAATAAAGAGAGTTACATCAAGAAGGAATAAATTCTTTAAGAATCAAACATCTAGGGAGTAAAGGATACTAATCTTTACCACCTGTTCCTAAAAACAGAAGCCTACAGGACTTCTAATTCACTATGAAGACAATGTCATGCTAGTACCAAAATCAGACAAAGGTATTACAAGAGAGGGAAGCAACAGATCCACATCTGTCATGAACATGAATATGAAAATTCTCAGCAAAGTAATAGCTAATGATGCGGGAAAAGCCCAGCTATACACCATAATCATGTAGGATTTACCTCAAGACACATTCAAAATTTGGAAATTAATTAATACATTCTGTCCTATCAGAAGAAAAAAAAGAGGAGAAAAGGCCTGTCCTTCTAGATAAATAACTTCTGTTTCGAGTCACATATTGCTAGTGTAGGGAAACTCAACCTTGGGTGACATCATGTCTTGTGTTCTATACTTTGAGGTTCATGTTCTGGGGAGGGATGATAAGACATGGCAGATGCAGGGGAAGACAGTGTTCCGTTTGACCTCTAGAATGCCTCGCACTGGCATTCACCAGGAGTCCATTCCTCTCCTAGCACTCTGCCTCTGAGGCATCCCTCTGCTGGAGGCCCCTTCAGTAACCTCCACACATACACATACACACACACACACACACACACACACACACACACACACACACAAACACATACACATACACATACACACACACACACACACACACATACACATACATACACACACACACACACACACACACACACACACAAACACATACACATACATACACACACACACACAAACAAACACATACACATACACATACACACACACAAACACATACACATGGCTCCCACATCAATGAACACAGACTAGCACTCAAGCAGAAAGACTGGTACAGGAGGAAAATATGGAACAGAGGGAAAGTGGGATCTAAACGTCCTAGTCATGCAACAGTGTCAGTACCAAACAAAGATACCTAAGTCTGACTCTAATCAAATGGATCCAGGACTGGAGAGAGATCTCACACCACAGAACACTTTGTCTTACAAGCATGGGATCTAAGATTGGTCCCCAGAATCTATGTTATAAAAAGAAAAAATGGTACCCCGTGCTTGTAACCCCAGTGCATGAAAACTAGAGCTATATGAACCCCTGGAGCTCACTAATCAGACAGTCTAGCTTACTTGATGGGTTCCAGGCCAGTAAGAGACACTGTCTGCCCACTCCCTGAAAAAATGGGGTGATGACTCAACAATTAAGAGCGCTTGATGTTCTTGCAGAGGTTCCATGTTCGATTCCCAGCACCCACAGGGCAGCTCACAGTTGTCAGTAACTCAAGTTCTAGGAGATTTCAACTTCCTCTTCTGGCATCTGTGGGTACATATATATACACAGCCAAAAATTACTACACATAAACTAAAAATAAGTATTTTTAAAAAGTAAATAGCACCTACGGAATGATACCCAAGGTTGTCTACTGGCCTGCACACTCACACATATTTATGTACACACACATACACACAGCCAAGAGATCATGCATTCTTATACTATCCATATACATGAAAGACCCGCGAAGAGGTACTTTCGTAGAAGGAGACCCGCACCCAGGAATCAGCAAGACCACGAACTTGGATGCAAAAGCAAGAGGCTTTATTGAAAACACGGGTACCCGGGCGACTTAGCTTCTGTTAGGCCAAGTGTGCCGAGCCAAGGGAGAGGGGTCCTTATATAGCAAAAAGCACAGTGCAGAAGCGAAAAGCATAGTTACAGGGATTCTATTGGACAATTTAATGAGGTACAGAGTTATTTTAGGTCAGCATATTCTCAAGGTCTGTATCTGGTACAACAGACTCGGCAGTTCCTCCCTGCAGTTCCTCCCTCTGCGTCAGCCTATTCTCAAGGTCTGCACCTGGTACAACAGACTCAATTCCCCCCTCCACGTCCAGATGGCTGACCTTGGGACGGAGGTTCCCCATCGGGCGGGGGCGTGGGGGCGGGGGGGGCGCCCTTTCTCCGCCTCGCGGGCTCCCCGCTCGGCCCCAGCCCCGGGGCGCGGCGCCAGGCGGGCGGGCCTGGGTCGCCCCGCCTGGGTGAACCTGCTTGGGAGGGAGCCAGCCGCCAGGCGTGTGGGTGCGCGCGTACGGGAGTGTCACCGAGAGAGAGAACGAGCCAAGGGGCGGGGTCTTTCATTCCCCCATTTCTCTTGTAACTGAATGGAATCTTTCATTCAGAGGTCTCTGGATATTCTGGATCTGTTTGCTTTAGCTGGTGGTATTGTCTCTAACTATTCCTGTGTGGTCTGCATAAAAGCAGCATTCTTCCTTGAGGGCAGCATATAGCCCCCCTTCTTATAGAAATAATAAATCTAGCCCTCGTCTGTTCTGCAGGACTATCTCAGAGAGTGATGTTAAGGATTTTTCGAATGCACTGATTGACTCCTCTAGGACCTGGATATCTGTATGCATGGCTTGTTGTAGAAGCTTAAAATGATTAATTCCCTGTAAGGCAACTGTACCGGTCCCTATGCCAGCTGCTATACCCCCCATTGTTACTCCTCCTAATAATAGGGCCACAGTTAAGGACATTGGCTCCCTCTGATGTCGGGTTGATTTCTTTAGTACGCTATAAACATACTCAGGTTGGTGATAGTTTTTACTTTGAGTCTAATTTTAAAGATGGCCCCCCCCCTGATCTGGTCCCGACAGGTACCAGCGAAGGCCCCAAGCATATCCCTTCTGCCATTCTGTTGCTTTCTTATCCTCATCCGTAAAGGAAATAAGGAGAGGCATAGAGGTGGTACCGGTGGAGCCCTTTTGCCATCCTCTGGTTACCTGAATCTTGTCCCATGAGGATGAAGGCTTCCAGTGAGCATCCCCTGTCGTTTCGCATCCCCATGCAAGGGAGTTCCTTTTGACTTAGCATTTTAACCAGGGAAAATGGACGGCGAAATTTCTTTCCAAACTGCTTCCTGCTGGCTTTGGGACGAAGTTAGGGACCCCAGAAGGTTGAAATGCTAGTCAAAAGCAAAAAAAGGAATTTAGGCAATGGGGAATCCATCAGGGGCTTCTGGTTAGCAGACACTGTTGCCGAGATAGGGGGTGTCCATATCAGCAGACTGGTTCATATCCATAGCAAGTCTAGGGCTCGCCGTCTACTTAGAACAGCCTGTAGTCAGCAACTGATACTCAGATGTCTGTCAGAAGCAGAAACCTGTTTAAGACATATTTAAACTAGGAACAGAGGTTAAAACTTATTTACTGAAGCCCATAGTGCAGAAAAAGCAGATATCTGGATATCTGTTCAAACAGCAAGAACATATTTATAACTTTGAGTCCTAGCAAAAACTACAGATTTGGGCTATAAACATGTACATTTCTCCTCTGTCCAGAGAGCCAGGTATGGATTGGACAGAGGTGCCTTTGGCCTGATGAAAAGCCCTTTAAATTTATATTTAGATGACAACCAAAATAAACTTAAAAATTTTGAGCTCATGCCTGAACAGTATATAGTCATTATCTTATCAGCTAACATATTTACTAGTCCATAGTGGATCTGACTGACTGATGCTGTCAAGCTGACAACCAGTAATATTTCGGAGATCTGAGAAGGGTATATTTTATCCGAATCTACTAAAAAGTGACAGACGCCAGTCTATATACAGTTAGCCAAACCCAAGTTTCTCCATTACCGCTGGAGGCAGCTGTCTCAAAGACCAGCAATCTTTGCCAGGCCCATAGTGTGAGAGTTTTTTTTTTTTTTTCTCTCTGTGGAAGAGGGACATGGAAAAGACTGACCTTGTTTTGTCTAGGCAAAGGGGTACAATCAATTTTCCAGTGTCCAGCAGCTTTGTCCACAGTCTCGGCCAGGTTCTGGCAGGCGGCAGGTTTCACATCTGAGCATCTCGCTCACTGGTCCAGGTGCGGGAACTGAGGTGCCTCGTAATCTTTTTTTTTTTTTTTTGGAGACTTTGGGTCACTGTCAGGATCTGGCAGTCTGTCTGACATTATAAACTTTAAAGATAACAATTTAAATGCCATATTCTGAAGATCTCTGAAGCATTAGAGGTCTGTTTGTCTGTTTTAATTACTTGCCTTAAGCACACATTAAGTATACAGGTGGCTAGGTAAGGTCTTATTTCTGTAAATAATTTTTAGTCTGACTGTAACTGGTTTTAACTTAGTAAGATGTTTGAAACAGCACAGCTGAACTTAAAACTGCATAGAGCTACCTTATATTCCTTAAACAGTAGCTTAACTTCTTTCTTAGGCAGGGTTTTTCTGTGACTTTGGAGCCTGTCCTGGAATTCGATCTGCCGGACCAGGCAGGCCTTGAACTCATAAAGATCCATCTGCCTCTTACTCCCGAGTGGTGGGATTAAAGGCGTGTGTCACCAATGTTCTAAACTTAAGGCGTGTGCTACCTACACCCTGAGCTTAAAGGTGTGTGTTACCAACATCCTAAACTTATTTCTAAAATGTAAACTGTAATATCTTATAATAGATCAGCATCTTTCATAAAACAAAAACTTTACATTGTCAGGCTTTGCTCAAAAATAATTCTAAATTGAAGCTCTTTAAGTACAAACATTAATAAAAACAAACATTAAAAAAACTGGTTTTTTTAAAAAGAAATTTAAATTCCCTTAAGGTCTTTCTGTAATATATAGAAGCATTAACATTTTAAATCTTAATTGAAAAACTTGTTTCTAAGATGGTATCTCTAATTTCCATGCGGTCATCTTTAGTCAAGATGGCGGTTTAAGTATTCTTTTTTTAATTTTAGCAAAATGGCGACCAGTCAAGCCATGTGACTATTTTGCCATGTGCTGGCTACCGGGAAATAGAACATTTTAAAACAAGTATATATAATTTATTTGAGAAATAAACAGGACCTTTTAAAACAGAATTAGCTTAATATGGTTAAACATGAGAAACCATAGCATAGTTTATATTTTTTTCTGACTTTTAACAACCTTTTTTTTTTTTGACCTTTTACAACTTGCTTTAACCCTCTATTATTTTCTGTAACAATCTTTTCTGCTATGACTTGCTTTAATTCTCTATAACCTTTAGTTCATTTCTCTGACTCTTTTAGACATTTTTAGACAAGTTTTTCTTTTTATTATTTAAGTCTCCTACATTTTTCCTCTCATTTCTCAGTCAACATAAAAATTTTGTCAAAGTCCCTTTTTCATGAAGTATAGCAAAAAGCACATTGATCCCTGTCCAGGTCGCTGGTGGCCTGCCCTGGATCTTCCGGATCATAGGGAGTATACATCCTATATGCTTCTTTTAGTCTCTCTAGAAAAGCGGCGGGCGATTCCTCCGCCCCCTGTATCATCTGCTTTACCTGGGCCAAATTGGTGGGTCGGCGTCCTGCCCCCCCCAGACCCGCTACGAGCAACCGGCGATAGAGACGCAGATGGGTCCTACCTGCTTCAGTGGTAAAATCCCATTCAGGTCTTTCAAGAGGGCAAGCCGCATCAATTTCATTGGGCAGCTGGACGCACTGTTTCTCCTCCGAGGTTAAGAGGACCTGCCGGGGCCGCCTCCACCGAGGCGGCGGGGGCCGCTTCTGCCTCTGGCGGGGGCAGCGGCGGTGCCGGATATGGCGGGGGCTCCTCAGTCAATTCTCCCGGGGGGGAGTAAGGGAGTGCGTGGCGGGCGGTTAGAGGGGGAAAGGAAGGGGGGCCCTTGGGGTGTCTTTTACCTGAAATATAGTTTGGGGGTTAAAGGTATCATCCCGCGGCCAGCCCACGTCAAAGGCTGGCCATTCTGAGGAACAAAGAGTAATCCATTTGCGTTTATGCACATCAACTACAAAACAAAGACCAAACAACACAGAACAGGCTTTCGCAGCGCGGTTTCGACAGAGAGTTGAAAGTAAAACTCCAGAAAACAAATGAGCCCATTGAGGCTCCAAACGCTAAGGCATCTACCCTAGCCAGAAAACAAATGAGCCCATTGGGGCTCCAGATGCTACCAGGACGTCTCCTGGAGCCGCGGCCGGGAGTTCCTCCTCGGAGCCGCCAAATACAAACGTACGCAGCTGGGTACTACACAAACGCAGGCGCAGTTCATAAGACGGATTCAGACAGACAGACAAGACGAGACAAGACAGCGGATCCGCACAACGCTTACCTCCCAGACGTGGGTCAGTGGTCCCTGGGCGGGTCTCAATCCCGGACGAGCCCCCAAATGAAAGACCCGCGAAGAGGTACTTTCGTAGAAGGAGACCCGCACCCAGGAATCAGCAAGACCACGAACTTGGATGCAAAAGCAAGAGGCTTTATTGAAAACACGGGTACCCGGGCGACTTAGCTTCTGTTAGGCCAAGCGCGCCGAGCCAAGGGAGAAGGGTCCTTATATAGCAAAAAGCACAGTGCAGAAGCAAAAAGCATAGTTACAGGGATTCTATTGGACAATTTAATGAGGTACAGAGTTATTTTAGGTCAGCATATTCTCAAGGTCTGTATCTGGTACAACAGACTCGGCAGTTCCTCCCTGCAGTTCCTCCCTCCGCGTCAGCCTATTCTCAAGGTCTGCACCTGGTACCACAGACTCAATTCCCCCCTCCGTGTCCAGATGGCTGACCTTGGGACGGAGGTTCCCCATCGGGCGGGGGCGCGGGGGCGGGGGGGCGCCCTTCTCCGCCTCGCGGGCTCCCGCTAGGCCCCAGCCCCGGGGCGCGGTGCCAGGCGGGCGGGCCTGGGTCGCCCCGCCTGGGTGAACCTGCTTGGGAGGGAGCCAGCCGCCAGGCGTGTGGGTGCGCGCGCGTACGGGAGTGTCACCCAGAGAGAACGAGCCAAGGGGCAGGGTCTTTCATACAAAAACAAAAAACAAAGGAAATATTTCCTATGTACACAGTCCACTGCATGAGTCACACAAAGGCAGCTAGCCCACAAGGGTAAGTAGCCACTTGCACAAGGATACTTTTCCTGACACCTGTCTCTTTTGGGGACTAATATCAACTCCTTTGATAAGCCTCCATAATCAATATTTCCTTTGTTGCAAAACTCTGCCTCTCTTGTGCATTTAAACACTGCTCTTGCCCTGGCAAGAGATGCACCTTCAGCTTGTTATAGCACTCATCTCCCTGACTGCAAGCTGCCTGCTATTACCTAATAAATTCTTTCAGGAGAGCTGGTGCCTCCATCATTTATTTTAAGTTCTAGCCCCAGAACCCACATGAAAAGCCGGGTGTCCACATGTAATCTCAGTACTGGGGAGGCAAAGACAGGTGTCCCTGAATGCTTGGCGGTGGGGCAGTGGGCAAATAATGCCTACTTAGTGAAGCTCTGGGCCAATGAGAGACCCTGTCTTAAGCAAAACTGTGGAAAGCTCTAGAGATGATGACATCCAAGGACATTCCCTGACTTACACATGCACACACATGCACATTCATAGAAAAATGGAATGTTAACATTCATATAACTGAACTGAGCTTCTAAGTTTGCTAACCACAGAATAAGACATGATTTTGCCAAGTCACTCGCTTACTTTGCGATTTTTTTTCTTCCCCTTTGAATAACCGCCTGGGTTCTCATTTTTATGTTCTTGGAAGTGATCAAAATTACAAAAGCCTGATTATACTATTTGAGAGAAAAAGATAGCTATTCTAGAATTGCCTTGGGTCTTTGCTGGCATTTCCTGTAGTCTATCCCACCCAATGAGGGGTGTGTGCCTCCGATAGTAACGTCCGACGGTTGGCAACTTGGCAGGATCTAGAATCACCTCAGCGACAAACCTTCATCTAAGCACAGCTAGCCTGCTTTGATTTCCAGGCAGAGATTCTGACCTCTTCTATCTCCTCTTAGCACCTCGTGGTCTTTTCCATTCTGAGAGCCAGTAGAGGAGGTGATGAGACTTGCACATAGGAAGTTGTTCTAGAGTGACTAGGAGTGATGCAGACACATTTGATTTGCCAAGACTCCATGCTACAGTCATAATTAGCACGGATATGAGAAAATACTCAACTGAGTTCCAGAAGAGGAATTCAGAGACACTGTTGAACACTCCAAGAGAGCTACAACATCATCATCAAGGCTGGTTAATGCTAATTGTTATCTCAACAGAATTTTGAATCACCATGTGTGCAAAAGACAGTGAGGTGATTTCTGGACTGGGTTATCTGAGCTGAGAAGAGCCACCGTAAGTTTGGACAACATCAGCTGAAGAGGTGGGGCCTCAGACTCAATAAAAGAAGAAAGTTAGCTAACTGCTTGCATTCATAGCTCTTTGCTTCCTGACTGTGCGCCCAGTGTGACCAGCTGTCCTAGACTCCCATTCTGATGCCATCACCATGACAGACTACAGCCTTGAACCATGAGCTAAAATAATCCTACCCTTCTTTAATTGGCTTTTGCCAGATATTGTGTCACAGTAACAAATAAAGTAACCAATATACTTATACTATCCAATTTGCCCACTCAACTCCAAGAGGCCTGCCTTTCCTACCTTCAAGGCGGCAAACACCAGGTGGACATCTTTCATGGATGGGACCACACACATTTTCTAGGGACAGAATGTGAGTCATCTTCACCATCCCAATTTGATTTAAGTTATGAGGGACAGAAGGATGGAGTACAAATCAAAATAAAATAATGTAGCAACTGCTACATACAGGTTTACCACAGGCAAAGAAAACGAAGCATTTCTGCCTGGTAGAGACATAAGAACATTACTATGGAGGAGATGCTGGCAGCATAGCTCTCAGCGGATGAGTGGGCTGTCTCCAGAACAGGGCATTTTAGATGTCAGAGGCAGCTGAGCAAAGAAAACACAGCTTGAAGTAGTCAGAGGCAGCTACTGTGTGAGCCATTGTATGGTAATCGTCCACTTTCATATGCGGTTACTGGTTGCTTATGAATCTATAGGAAAAGCTCAACTTCCTCAAAGAAGCAGTCTTTATCAACCTTTTATGCACACACTCATCCTTCCAGGGTCAGGCAAAATGTCTAACTAATCTTAAGAAACCCAACAGAGCACAGTCCAGCACCTCCCTTGAAGAAGCGTCTTAAGAAGTCACAGCTGATGACTTCGGCTTCATTTATGTCCTGGCAAATATCACCAGTCCTGTCAAACAGCTGGAAACTTTGCTTACCTCCTGCTACCTGGGAGTTGGTTAATGGTTAGTTTCTAATCGCCACACCTCATGTTGCCTGGTGCAAGGTTGGTTCTCTGTGACTCAGAGCACTAATGACATTCCAGAAGGTCACAGAGAGACACTCCTCACACCCCAACATGACCCTAGACATGCAGGCCAACAAGCAAAAGGAAAGAGAGCCTCCCTCCCTCCCTGTCAGACAATCTTTTGAGGGAAATGAACCAGAGTCCTATTGCTGAAATAGAAGACTAGGAAAAGGAAAAAAATAAACTTTGCTATACCCAATATTTAAAAACAGATGCCATTTTCCAATATGGATGGAAACACCCAACGGCTGTACCAAAAAAAAAAAAAAGATATTGCAGTCCTTCTAAATTTTTAATATTTTGAAATGCAAATATCATCCTGCACATGCATTTCAACAGTATAACATTAAGCTAGAATTACTATTTTTAAAAGAAGGCAGTTCAGAATGTTAAATGCAGCCTGGGGATGTAGCTGAGCTGGCAGAATGCCTGCCTACTATGTTCCAGCCCTGGGTTTGATCCCCAGCACTACTGGATAAATGCTGTGTGCCTCTAATCTCAGCATCTGGGAGGTGGAAGCAGAAAGATTAGAAGTTCAAGATCATCCTTGCTACACAAAAAGTCTGAGGTCAGCCTAGGTTATATAAGACAAGTCTCAAAATTTTTTTTTAAAAAGAGAGAGTGAAAAAGAAATGGTAGCTGTTCATATATATAAACACAAAACGTATATACACGTTTATATAGGCTGTATAGTGAGTGGTGTAGGGGCTGGGAGATGACTCAGTGGTAAAGTGATTGCAGCACAGAATGAGGATCTGAGTTCAGATTCTCAACATCCACATCAAAACCCAGTGTGGCAGAACACTTCTGTAACAACAGCCTTGGAGGTCAGGGGAGATTTATCGCTGGGGATTCTCTCATCCAGTGAGAGATACTGCTACAAAAAAACATCAGCTGGAGAACAACTGAGAGAGACACCTCTGTCTCAGGAGTGCTGGATTAGAGGTGTGCACCACTATGTCCAGATAGACATAGTTTGTCTTCTGTTTGTCCATTCGTTGCTTAAAGTGTAGTACTTTTATTAATTAAGCCTTTTCTAAATGATGCCTTACCTAAACTTCTGACCCATGCATACAAATAAACAGCAGCCCCTTCCATTCCTGCTCCATTTCTCTCTGAAGAATCATCCATTTGTTCTTTTTTGTGTGTTTGTCTCACTATGCAATCCTAGCTGTCCTGGGACTTTCTAGATGGAACAGGCTGGCCTTGAACTCAGAGAGATCTGTCTACCTCTGCCTCCCAAGTACTGGGATTATAAACTTGCACCATCACATTGATTAGGTTTTTTGTTTTTTGTTTTGTTTTGTTTTGTTTTTTGTTTTTGTTTTGTAAAATGCTGCCCACAAACTTGATTCAAAGCCAAAGTTGCAGAAAACAAAGGTAGCATTGCTGGTGAAGTTCACTAAAAGTAACGAAAGGATTCTCTTGCTTTGGTCCTGTTTTTACTAAATACTCTGGTTGCCTTGGTCTCTCTTGGGTTTTTTTTTTTTGAGGGGGGGGTGGAGTGTTGGAGGACAATTCAGGGATAGAACTCAGACCTCCACACAAGCTAGGAAGCACGCTAGCCCCGAGCAACCATAGCCCACAACTTCCTTCTTCCTGTACCTTATCTTATGAAATACAAGGTGCCAGGAATTTCAAAACACAACTTTATTTCAGAGATTCTAAGGCAGAGGAGGGGAAAAAAAAAAACATGCTCTAGACTCTCTAGGTTGAGAAATTGTAACTTCATTTCTTAAAAGGACAGAATCCTCCCATGTGCCATAAAGAAAATATTTCCCTGTATGCTGATATAATCCCTCCATTCAAAACACAGGATCCAAACAAAGGCTTCTCTCACCATGCAAAGGCACTGTAAGAGATGCATGGGGGAATGAGGAGACTGTGTGGCTGCTGCATTCAAAGATGAGCTCATGGGAAAATTCCCGGAGACCAGCACTTGGGTGACCCTGTGCAGGCAGAACCCAGCGATCTGAGTCACTGGTGGATGATCCACCACAAGGCATAGGATGGGGTTCCTGTGAGGGATCATCCCCTTCCTGTCTATAGCCAATCCAGGAAGGCTTGGCTGAGTCATGCAGCTGGCAGAATCAACTACTTCTCAACACCCTTTCAATCCTCCTTCGCTGAGTCACAGGCTAGCTATGCAGAGAAATCAGGAGCAGCAGGACGCTCTGGGCCCCAGAGGCAGAACTTCCGGAATCCAGCTAGGTCCTGTTGTTGTGACAAAAGACAATGCAGAGACGAGAATGGTGACAGTGAGTCCCAGAACCAGTAATGAGGTCCCTAAAGCCCCAGGTGAAAGGTTGGGGGCCCCAGGCAAGAAAAAACAGGCATCAGCCTCATGGGGGAATCAACCCACAATACTAAGGACAGATCTCAAAAGACTCTTAGACATCATGCTGTCCAGAATGGGACAGAATTCTGTTTGTTTTCATTGTTAGACCCTTGGAAAACTCAGGTATCCGGGGTCCCAGGCCACGACCGCGGTCACCCCAATCACCAGGCAGATTCGAGAGCTTGATGCAAATTGCATGAGGCTTTATTGTTTTTTAACGAGCTAACCCCATGTTAGCTCGGGTCTTTCACCCACCCGCCATGTCGGATGGCTAGCAAAGACACCTCGAACCGACTGCCGAGCGATCTTGTAAGGCAGTGTAAGGAGGGTGTCTAGGGGTACGCACAGGCTCAGGATTGGTGTGCCTCCAGGCTTGGAGGGCTTGCCCTGTGTTGATTGGCCAACAGGTTGTTATGGCCCATAGGCCCTCCCCGGGTGGTTGCTATGCTCCGCGCATCATTGCTGTGCACTTGTCCGTAAAGCACACCCAGAGTCGTAAAGCATAGCACCACCAGCTAACTTCTGATTGGTTCCTTGCCACGAGGCAGGGATCTGACTTTCTAGTGACTAGGACAAGATCATAATGAGCACATGTTACTGTCATGGCTGCCGAAATGGGGGGCTGGTCCCTTCATCATGAATCTATGACTTGTACTTTGCATTCTTGTCTTAGTTAAGGTTACTGTTGCTGTGAAGAGACACCATGACCACAGAAACTCTTACAAAGAAATGGTTTAACTGAGGTGATTCAGTCCATTATCATCATGGCAGGGAGCATGGAAGTATACTGGGTAGCCAGCAAATCATAGCCATCCTTCTGTCTCCTCTCCACCCCCCATGCTGGGGTTACACTCATACATGCATGCTCATTTTTAATTTCATGTTGCCTTAAAGACATAAACGACATTAGATTAAGGCCCAATTAAATGACCTCATTTTAATTTAATTACCTTTGCAAAAACCCATTTCCAAATAAGGTCACCTTTGGGTTTAATTCCAAGGTGTCTCCCACAGGCTCATCTTTTGAACCCTTGTTCTCCAGTGGGTTGCAGTGTTTTGCAGGGCCATGCAACTTTTAATCGATGGAGACTGGCCGGTGGATGTAGATCCCAAGGGCAGGCCTTTGAGGGTTCAAACCCCCTAATTCTGACTTTGCTCTTGTCTGATTGTCTGTCTACTGCTCTATGAATAAACCTCTACCTCCTGCTCTCACCATCAGAGATGGAACCTGTGTACCTTGACTTCTTCCATGACGGACTGAAATCCCACTGAAAATGTGAAATAGGACACGCCTTCCCACTATTGTCCCTGTTAGATGCTATAGTTGAAAGGTTCAGGCTTTGACGCTGATCAGCTCTACCTCTTTAAGAGACAGACTCTGCCCCCTGACAACAATCAGGGCACACACAAGAAAATGTGCTACGTCATCACCACATCACCCGCCATGCATTAGGACTATGGGCATATGTGGAACCTTAGTGTGCATGTGCAGTCTTCCCTTTAAAAGCTCCAACTTTCCTGCTTCACTCTCTCTCTGCTTCCTCTCTTTACGCCGCTTCTCTACTCTCTCTGTGTGTTTCTTCTTGGCTCTCTCTCACCTACGTGCTCTCTGCCTCTCTATGGTGACCGGCTATGGCGGTCAGCCATTACCTCTGTTCCTCTTCTCTCTTAGTCTCCCTACTCTGCCGGGCCATATAATAAACTAGTCAACATGTCTCATCTTGCAGCTTCCTCTTTTCCTCTTTTTAAATAAAAACATAACAATAGTCACAATGGTGTGAAAGTTACTCATACAACCAGGTGGTGGTGGCACACATCTTTTAATTCCAGAACTCAGGAGGCTGAGGTAGGCAGATCTCTTTAAGTTTGAGGCCAGCCTGGTCTACAGAGTGTGTTGCAGGATAGCTAAGGCTATATACCGAAACCCTGTCTTGAAAAACAAACAAGCAAAAACATGACTCATACAATCACTTTTCAAAGTTCTGGCGGTTTGAGTTTCAATGCATCTTTAATCTTTCATGTGGTGGCTGGGATTCTTTACAAAGAAGAGAAAGAGTCCCCATGTACAGACATTCCCAGAAGCCTGTGAGGCCAGATGGGAATCGGGAGTTTTTCACCATGAAAACCAGCCCTTGGCCCCCAGAAGAGGATCAGGGAAAGATTCTGGTCCCTCTTTTAAAAATCATCTTTGGTTGGCAGCTTCTCAGTCTGTCTTTTCAGTGTGTGTGTGTGTGTGTGTGTGTGTGTGTGTGTGTGTGTGTGTATTGAGGTCATACATGTGTATGTGCTGGTGCACTGCTTATGTGTGCATATGCCTGTGGAGGCCGGAGGACAACTTTAGGTGTCTAGGATGGTTTGAATGGCAATGGCCCCCAAAGGTTCATATATTTGAGTGCCTGGCCATCAGAGAGTGCACTAATTGAGAGGGATTAGGAGGTGTGGCCTTGTTGGAGGAAGTGTGTCACAGGGGGTGATCTTTGGACTTTCAAAATCCCAAGCCAGGCCCAATAGCTCTCTCTTCTTACTGCCTGTGGGTCCAGATGTAGAACTCTCAGCTACTTCTCCAGCACCATGTCTGCCTCCATGTCTCTGTACTTCCCACCATCATGATAATTTACTAAACCTCTGAACTGTAAGCAAGCCCCAATTAAAAGTTTTTTTGTATAAGTGTTGCCATGGTCATGGTGTATCTTTACAGCAGTGGAACACTAAGACAGTGTCATTCCTCAGGAACTGTCCAACTTGTTTCTTGACATGGGGTGTCTCACTGGCCTGGAGCTCACCCATTAGGCAAGGTTGGCTGGCCAGAAAGCCTCAGAGATCTTCCTGGGTCCACCTCCCCAGCACTGGGATTACAAGTATGTGCCACCTTTGTAAATGGGCACTGGAAATGAAGCTCAGGTTCTCCGGCTTGTGATGCAAGCACTTCCTAGCCCTCATTTTTACAGCAATTATAGTCATCTGTATCTTCCACATAAGGTAAAAGGAGGTACTTGGACACCATAACTCCAACAATGGTCATCAAGAAAATGCCTTGCAATCTTTTCTTCCCTTATACATTGAAGACACAGTCATACATTAAGAAAATGAAGATATTTTCTTATTCTGTATTTTACTGAGAATCTGTCTGATCAAACTTGACCTCAGGCCTACTCTCCAGATCTGAAATCCTGTCTCCTCCATATGACCTGCTGCTCAGTGAAGGGCTGATATGAAATCTTTCCACACAGCCTCCAGCATGCATGGGACAAGAAACAAGTCAGGTGGAAACCAGCCCAAGCACAGATCTCTGGAGCCCAGGCAGACCTATTTCAGTGTACTGGCTGCAATCCATAAATGTGACGTGTTCTTCAGGGTTCAATTAACCTCCGTGTCCCAATATAATAATGAGCCAATCAGAATGATAGCCTCCGCCAGAGAGCCAAAGGAAGGGACAGGGGAGACTCATTTCTGCAGGCTTCAACGTGACATGAAGAACATTTATCATCTCAGCACCTGCCTCCACTGGCCAGTTGCCAAATCAGGTTGGCTGTCGCTGCCCATTCCACAAATTGAAGGCTCTTTGTGCCTCTTCACAACACACTTTCCTGTGGTGCTCATGACTTCACATATGTCTTCTCTGCTGTTCACACCTATCTGAGAGCAGGGCTCTTGTCTGTGTTGCATTCTTAGTTCTCCAGGTTCATGCCTATTGTATTGACTCATACAGAAGTCTACATAAGTCCTGAATAAATAAATTAATGAATATCTCTCCCGATTCCCCACACACTTCTGTGATCTCTTCCTTTTATAATTTTTCTTCCCCTTTAAGCTTGCTATAGTTCATTTGAACTTAACTTTAAATATATACATGCATATCTAAAGTGAGGGACAGAGAGCACACAACTGCCTTATGGACACCCATAGGTGACAACAGTGAGCCACTCCCACGCCTCACCCACTAGAGAAGGCCCTGGGGCTGTTTGGAGTAGTAGTATTCAAGCGACCTTTATTGAACATTCATTTTTTTTTTAATTAAAGGTTTTATATTCACTGACTCATTTAGCGTGAACAATAACCTTATTTAGAGACTCTGGGCTTAGAACGTTGAACATCTTGTTCAAGGTCACACAGTTAGAGAGGACTGAATCAGGAGTGGAGTTCAAATGTATCTGAATAGAATACTGTGTTTAAACAGCTTTGTACTACCTGCTTGGAAAAGGCTTTGAGAGAACTCTTGGCTTCCAAGTCCTTCTCCAAGCACTGTTTCCATGCTGCTCATCCTGCTATTCAGTAGCAGCGTCTGAAGCCTGACTTCTGGCTGCTTGGCTCCCATGCTGCCAGATAGTTGCCTTTAGAGTCCTTCAGTAGCTGAAGGAACCAAGCCCAAGTTCTGCCAACTGTGGGTCACCCAAAGCACCAGGAAATGAATTAACATGCAAATGTTTTTTCAGCTCTCCACCCTGGATTTATCTGAAATGTGAGAAATCAAACTAACCCTTAGTTCAGAAATCTCACTGGCCTTGATGATTCTAGAAGAACACAAACACATTTTCTCTTGGCACTTGAAACTAGGTTGCAGATGGTAGGAATAGATGAATACTAATTACTTTTAGTCAAGGACATTTGAAGATCATCTCTTCTTTCCCCCACAATCTCAGCCATCTATTTCTGAATTCAACTTTCTCTGAGCCTACAAAACAGCTAATAGATGAGCAAAATATACAGTTAGGAATAGTTGATAAGATTTTTTTTCCGCCTCTTATTTATTTGACAATTATTTACTGGATGTTTGTTACCCCAGGCTAGATGCTGAGAAGAATGATGGATCCCAGTTGGTATAGCTTCTCCCTCAAGGTGCTCAAGCCTGGTGAGAGGGTGGGAAAGAATCAAACGCTCTTACCAATGATGGTACAATCACAACACTAAGACTCCTATTAGATACAGAAGCAAAGGGTCCAGTGAATGCACTCACAGGGTCTAATGAAGACATGGGTTGGGAAGACCATCCTGGTGCCATGACAGTGAATGTGTCAGGGTACCACCTGGGTAAAGGGGAAATGGGGATCTTGTCAGACATGGGTAACACCATGTACAAAGATGTTACAAGTGATGGCAAGAACAGGAACATCCACACAGGACAAAAATGGCAACACACGCCTATAATCCCAGCATTGAAGAAGCAAAGGAAGAAGCAGACCCATAAATTCGAAGCCACCAGGGTCTACATAGTAAGACCCACTTTCAAGAAGAAAAAAAAAAAAGAAAGAGGGAGGGGGAGGGGAGAAAGACAGAACATGGAGGAGGGGGAGGGAGGGAGAGAGAGATGAGGGGAGCTGAGCTTAAGGAGTTTATCAAGAAACCCAAGAAAAATAGGAAGCCACCAAGGGCTTTAAAAATTGAGATGACACAATCAGCTATCTCAAAAAATGTATGTACTCCAATTTCATCAAGTATTTAAGTACCTAACTCCACTTTTCTTTTCTTTTTTTTTTTTTTTTTTTTTTTTTTTTTTTTGGTTTTTGAGACAGGGTTTCTCTGTGTAGCTCTGGAGCCTATCCTGGCACTCGCTCTGTAGACCAGGCTGGCCTCGAACTCACAGTGATCCGCCTGCCTCTGCCTCCCAAGTGTTGGGATTAAAGGCGTGTGCCACCAACGCCCAGCTCCTAACTCCACTTTCCATGTGACATAGGAAGAAGGCAGTATTCTCTCCACCTACTGAGAAGCAAGTTGTCACAGGTTGTAACATCAGAGAGACAACACAGGATTCTTGTTCCATATTTTGAAATCTTTTAACATCTATATATCTTTAAGAATGTTTACCCAAAGACCAAAACAGAAAGATCTGAAGCAGAGAACTGAATCTTGAACACCTGAGGGAACATCTCTCTACATTTCAGGGCCTTGGCCAGGTTTCCCATATTTGAAACCATAACCCAGGCTTCTGTTAATAGATCTATCACTGCATCTCCTGTGATCTCATCACACCTTCCTGATGTTTCCCCCAAGCCAGATGTGCACCGAACAGTCTCAAGATTCCAAGCCAGATGTGCACTGAAAAGTCTTGGGAGCCCAAGCATTCAGCAAGCTATGACAAAACAGAACCCACAAAGAACCTCACCAGATTCTCATGACAAAGATGGCAATATTCTGCCAGTTACTGGAACCACTCTCTGCTGTGTTGGATATGTGATTTAGAAGATGTAGATGGGACAGTCAAGGCTACACAGAGAAACACTGTCTTGAAAAAGTGAAACAAAACAACAAACAAAAAGATGGTAGATGGGAGTAGAATGAAACCTATCTTCTATTGAAAGATTTACCCCAACAGCAACTATTACTATCGCAGATACCAGAATACAGGCTTGTTTTAAACCCAGCTTGTTGTGTAAATGTTCTTCTACTCATTAAAAAAGTTTGTTGGTTGGTTGTTTGGTTGGTTGGTTTTGTTTTTTTTTTCAAGACAGGGTTTCTCTGTGTAGCTTTGGAGCCTGTCCTGGCCCTTGCTCTGGAGACCAGGCTGGCCTTGAACTCAGAGATCTGCCTGCCTCTGCCTCCCAAGCGCTGTGATTAAAGGCGTGTGCCACCAACACCTGGCCTTAAAATGGTTTTAAAGATAAAAACAATTACCAGATAGTAGTGGCACACACCTTTAGTCCCAGCATTTGGGAGGCAAAGGCAGGTGGAGTTCTGAGTTTGAGGCCAGCCTGGTCTATAGAGAGAGTTCCAGGACAGCCAGGGCTCCATGGAGAAACCCTGTCTCAAAGAATTAAAAGTAAATAAAGAAAAGTAAAAAAGAAAAGTTGTCAGGACATTGGAGATGTCCCATTCAGTAAAGACCCTGCCCTGTAAGCACAATGATCTGAGTTCAAGCCCTAGAACTCACTTTTAAAAAGCCAGGCAAGATGGCACATGCTTATAATCTCTACACTGGCCTGGCAGAAACAGGAAAATCTCTGTGCCTACTACCTAACCCTAACCCTGCCTACTATGTAAGCTCTAGGAAATAAGAGACCCTGACTCAAAAAACAAACAAACAAACAACAAAAAAAAACAAGATGGATAGCTCCTAAGTGTGGTGAAACTTCATTTGTACTCTAAAAAATAAAGCTTTCCTGGAGATCAGAGTGCAGAGCTAGCCGCTAGCCACTAGTTAACCATGGAGGCCAGGCAGTGATGGCACACACCTTTAATCCCAGTATTTGGGATCTCATGCCTTTCATCCCAGTACTTGGGAGGCACAGGTCTTTAATCCCAGCACTAGGGAGGAGGAAACAGGAAGTGAAATGACTGGACAGAGAGAGGAATATAAGGCAGGAAGAGACAGGAGCTCATCCCCTTTAATACTGAGGAGTTGATGAGGTAAGAAGTGGCTGTGGCTTGCTCCTTTGTCTCTCTGATCTTTCAACATTTACCCCTATATCTGACTCCGGGTTTTTATTATTAAAGCCTACACCTCAAGAACAACACCCAAGGTTGTCTCTGACTTCCATATACATGTGAACACAAACCTGTGGGCACACACACACACACACACACACACACACACACACACACACACACACACACACACTCAGGCACACACGCACGCACACACGTGCACACACACACACTGTAAGAGTCACAGCAGATGGGTCTTGACTCTTAGACATTCTGACCTACATCCTGATGTTCAGGTCGAATAGCTCAGCCAGTGGCTGGACACACAGCTCACTTAACATCTGCCCTTAACAGATGGTGAGTCTTCCCATCTCCTCTCTCCACACATTAAACTTATTTAGCCTCTCATTTCTCAACATTCAAGCCGTTCCCAGCTTCTACAGGTTAATGGCTTTCCTATGGCAAAGGGCATAGCCACTGTACTGTCATCAGACTCTTATCACACAGAAAACAATCACACAGACGAGACATCTAAAAGGAAGAATGGCAGGGGTTTTGTTTAGTTAGTTGGCTGATTTTTGGTTTGGGAGGCTAGACTTTTGTCTTTGTTCTTATTTTTGTTTTCAGACACAGCCTCAATATATTGACCATGCTGGCTTTGAAAACAAAATTCCTCTGCCTCTAGTTTTGAAGTGCTAGGATTACAGGCCTGCACCACCATGCCCAGCTACAATTTAGTAAGACTTCTGACACTTTTCTCTGTAAAGGTAAATGGTTCTGCAGTTTTGTTTTTATTTGTGTTCTAGAAGATACATATCAGAGACAATACGTCAATGTTGCAAATAAGTAAGTAGAGTCTCACTGCACAGATGAAAGCTTCAGATCCAGGGAAGATGGCATAGTAGGAAAATACTAGCTGCACAAGCATGGTGACCTGCGTTCAGATCCCTAGCTCCCACGGAAAACACCGTGTAAAGGCACATACCTATAATCCCAACACTGGGAAACAAAGACCTGCACATACTAGGGGCTCATGGCTAGCCAGTCTATCCAACCAATGAGCACAAGTTTCAGTGAGAAACTCTGCTCCAAAAAAATAAAATGGACAAGGCCTTACCCTCTCCAAGGAGCAGATGGGAAGTAGGGGGTGGAAGTGAGGGAATTGGGAGGAGAGGAGGGAGGGTAACTAGGATTGGGATGTAAAAAATAAATTAATAAAAAATGGACAAGAATAAAGAAATAGACCTAGACCTTTAACCTTTACATTGGTCACACACAACCGTACACACACAGCACACACCATATACTTATATACATACATACAGAAAGATAGATGATAGATAGATACAAAGATAGATATAGATTAGATAGATGATAAAAATGAATAAAACGTATTTATATATCTCAGATAGATAAATAGATAGATAGATAGACAGACAGATAGATAGATGAATAGATGGATGGATAGAACATATTTGCATGTATCTGTATTTTTCCAAAGAGGGTTTATCCTAATTTGCTTTTCTGGGCTGAGATAAAACACAATGACCAAAAGCAACTTGAGGAGGAAAGCGTTTATTTCATCTAAGAACTCCCAGGTCACACTCCATCTCTGACAGAAGTCAGGGCAGGAACTCACCACAGGAATTGAAGCAGAATCCATGGATAAATGCTGTTTCCTGGCTTCTTCCCCTTGGTTTGTTCAACATGCTTTCTTATATAACCCAGGACTACCTGCCCAGAAGTAGTACAGTAGGCTGGGCCCTTCCACATCAACCATCAATCAAGAAAAAAACCACAGACTTGCCTACTGACCAATGTAGTGGAAGCATTTTCTCAACTGAGGTTTTCTCTTGCCTGGTGGCCCTAGCTGGTATCTAGTTGACACAAAAAACTAGCCACCACAGGGATAATTAGACTCAAGAAGGCATAAATATATGCAATGGGGAAAACAAAACCTCGAGCAGGCTATCAGAATTATCACCAATTAGAGGCACACAGGTGCCATGCACCTTCAGATGTGAGTCCCTGAGAGACATATTACATATATAATACTCAACCTAGGACACTTAAACAAAATCTAATCATGAGATAGATGAGACAAAGCTCAAACTGGTAAACATATAGTAAAATAAATGGCCCCTGCTCTTCAAATTGTCCATATTTTAAAAAACAAAGGCATCTTAAGGAACTGTGCTAAATTAATAATGAATATTAACACAAAATAGCAGCACAATATGTATCCTGAACCTATACTACCAGGGAAACAAGCTATAGAGGACAATATTAAGACACTCAGGGCAGGGCTCACTCACTCAGCAAGATGGCTCAGCATGTAAACGCACAAGCTTGAAGACTGGAGTTCAATCCCTGAGACCCACATGGTGAGAACAGAAAAGCAGTTCCTTCAACTTGTCCTCTGTCCTCCACATATGCGCCATGGTACATGTACACATGCCTACACACACACTGAATGAATGAATTGATAAAAATAAATAAATAAATAAACATTCAAAAAGACTTGTGACACTCAATGTTAAATTGCATTACATACAAGAATTCTATCAAGGTTAAATTTGCTGAAGTTGATCATTATGATATGGTTGTATGAGACTCTCCTTATTCTTGGAAAATATGCACTGAAATACTAAAAGGTAAAGTGACCTGCATGAGGTGGGAGAGAAGGTTCAACAGTTAAGAGCACTGGCTGCAACAGTTAAGAGCACTGGCTGCAACAGTTAAGAGCACTGGCTGCTCTTGTAGAGGACCTGGTCCAATTCCCAGCCCTCAAATAGCTGCTAATAACCACCTGTGTCTCATGTTCCAACAGATCTGATGCCTTCTTCTGACCTCCATGGGCACCAGACCCAAATGTGACAAACAAATATACATGCAGACAAAACATTCATACATAAAACGTAATTAAAAATAAAAAGAATATGATATATGGGCTTATATTGGATGGATGGATGGATAGATATGGGACACATGAGTGAGTGGGTCAATGTGTGATGGATATGGGATAAATAATAGATGGTTATAAAATAAATGGATGAATAGATGATATAGGAAGGATGGGTGGAAGGATAATATAGGATGGATAAATGGAGTGAAATGAGTTTCACTGATGTAAATCTTTCAGTTGTGCTATCATAGACATGCCTGCCATTTAATTTTCTTAGCCCAGAACTTGACATGGCTTCATCTCCACCCTCATATTAGCAAGGAAGTTGGAGACCATTTTTTTGCAGGCTTTCCCATGTTCTTTCCTAGATGATTACAGACTAGGAAAAAAGGGTTTGTCTCCAATATATAGATAGCCCCAAGTAGAAGTAAGGAGAGACTTTATTTACCCAAAAATGTAATGTTCAGCCGTGTTTGCCAATTCTGACTTTAGACAAAACATGAGCGTCCTTTTCCACCCAGACAGTCCCCTGCAGAGAACAGAGGATAGACTAACAAACATCCAACAGTTACTCAAGCAGGAAGAGGAGGCGCTAGGCTAAGAACATGTTTTCCCAAAGCAGCCTAAAATGACAGCCAGCCAGCCAGCCGGAACGGAGACTGGTGAAGCCACACTTTCCAGGCCAGTATTATATCTAATTGCAGACTTCAGCATTTCGTTCATTCCAGGGAAACATCATTAAGATCACCAAGAAGTTCCATGGTCCACTCAGTATGGCCTGTGTGGTTTTTAGGACCAGTGCCAAAGAAGTCCACCAGCTGCCCTGGTATACTGTCCCATCACAAGGCAAAGCCCATGTGCACTGCCTTACTTTTCGTTCCAGTTATAAAATGAAATCTAAATGTCTTTGCACTTTCACTCTTATTCCCCAACCTTAACCCCTCCTGTGATAACAGAATTAGTACTGTGGTCTGTTTCCTTTCAGACTTCTTTTTACATGCACACACTCACATAACACATTTCTCATTCTAAAAACAAAACAAGCTCAAGCTTAGTGAGACTTTTATTTATTTATTTATTTATTTTATCAGTGCTCATAAAGTGCTTTCCCCTGGGCTAGAGAGGGCTCTACGGGTAAAGTGTTTGCAGTGTAAGCATGAGCACCTCATAACTGGTAACTACATAAAAACCCAGATGAAAACTATGTAAAAAAAAAAAAAAAAAAAAAAAAAGGCAGTACAAGCTGTAACATCAGCTGGGTGGGGCAGAAACAAGTGGATTCATTGAGATCACTGGCCAGCCAGTCTAGCTGAAAGGACAAACTCCAGGTCCGCTGAGAGACCCTGCCTAAAGAAAAGGCAAAGACATCCTGACATCCACCTCTGATGTCCACATGTGTGTGCACGTGCGCACACGCGCACACACACACACACACACACACACACACACACACACACACACACACACACACTATGATCATTTTCAGAGCCCTAGTTCATACTTTTCCATGGTTGCAGAGTAAGGGGCTCTATCCTGTCCCATCCACCTTTCTGTCATTTCAATGTGCCCCTCTTAGACTCACATATGTTGTTTTTAAGCTGTGTCTGCCCCCAGCTCTGTCAAGACCTGCCCTTGGGCTTCTGGAAGCAGTTTTCTGAAAGCACCAAAACCTAAGAGTGCTGGAAAGATTAGGAAACCCAGTTCCTGGTCTCCAGTTGACACAACTTGTACTCAGGCCCCCAAAGGGATCAGAAAAGATGTCAAGGCTTTATCTGAACACACACCATGACTTGCCTCTTCTGCCTTCATGTTCTGCATCCCTTCACCTTTCCTAGGTTGTCGTAGGAACTCTTCTGTAATAGCCACATACACAGAAATTCTCACAGCAGGTGTGTCTGGGGAGATGACCCAAGATGTGTAATATTCCATGGTACAGAACGTACAGGGCACACTGTGATTTACAGAATGGGTATCCTGTAAATGGTTTGCTTGTTTCTGACTCTTCCCATCCTAGAGCATGCTGGGCACACATTTGCACACAGTCCTCTATAAAAGAGTCCTTAATTGCAACCCCAACTTGGCCACTCTAATGAGTTGTATGGTCAAGTCACGTCTGGCTTTCTGCTGTCATAGTTTCAAAATAAGAATGTAAACACTGCTGCAAGGAACCCACTACCTTTATTAGTTACGGTGAAGATAAATGACTCAGTGTGCTCTGTTTATTTTTCCTGGAGTCAAGATCAAAAAGTCCAACCCACACAACTTCCCAAACCACCCTGGTCTCAGATTCCTGGGTAATCAATGGTTATCACACACTCTAGACTCAACAGACAAGATTCTGCAGAGGTGGGTTGGAATATATGTTCTGGTACACATGAGCATGTGTGTGGGTATGTGTGAAAGCCAGAGAACAACTCCTATGGCATCATCCATCATGTACCTTTTATTTATTTATTATTTATTTATTTATTGTAATTTGTGACAGGATTTCTCTCTGACATAGGGTTTGCCAGCTAAGCTAGACTGGCTAGCCCATGAGCCCCAAAGATGGGCTGTCTCCTCCCCCATACTAGGATTATAAGCACACACCACCATACCTAGTTTTAAAAGGGGGTGGGGATGGGGTCCTAGAGAAGGAACTCGGGCCTCATGCTTGCAGGGCAAGCCATAACTAATCTAGCCATCTCCCAGGTTCAGTGTTTATTTTTGAAGTGAAGAGTGGAGATAACGTAGAAATCAACCTAGAACTGGAAAACCTCTGAAAACTATGGTTTCTCTTTGTCTTGCTGTCTTCTTCTCTCTTGCCACCAGGCTTCCTGCACTTGGGTCTCTTGACACAGAATCTAATGCAATAAGTTGACTTTGTGTTTCCCTCCTTGTGGGTAGATAAGTGTGAGAAGCCTCCTCTGACTATAGATTTCCACTGACTGAATAGTTTCTAAATGACTATAGATTCTAAATGACTATAGATTTCCACTCACTGAATAGTTTTTAAATGAAGTTTCAGGTTTGCAACAGCTTCGCCTGCATTAAATGTACCTGGGAGGAACACCACCAGATTGTTGGAGCTTTCCTTTCCAGGGCACTGAATGTGTCCTTCCACTTACAACACACACAGTCACGTGAGAGAAGAGGTGTGACTATTGCCATCCCTGACTCACATGACAACGTATCTGAGAGGCAGACTATGAGAAGGCATTACAAATCTGATGGCAATGTTATAACTCCGGGCCTAACTCGGGACAGATGGAGACAAAATTCCCTCTGTGTATTTTGTACAACTTTTTTCTTTTCCAATCAGGGATGGCAAAGACTGAAATAGATTGACTGACCTACATGTCTCATGGTCTCCTAGGGGTTCATCCCTTCCTATCATGGAAAAAAAAAAATGGTTCAATTAGTCCCTGAGACTGCATATCCTCTGGTTTAAGAGAAATTGGGTCAAGCTATCCAGGAAAAGAATTAAATTCTCTCCAGAAAAGTATTACAGGTGTGTGTGTATGTGTGTGTGTGTATGTGTGTGTGTGTGTATGTGTGTGTGTGTGTCCATGTGTTCATGTGTGTGTGTTCATGTGTGTGTTCCTGTGTGTGTGTGTTCCTGTGTGTGTGTGTGTGTGTGTTCATATGTGCACACACAGAGGCCAGAGGACAATCCTGAGTACCATCTATATAGGAAGGCTTCCACCCCTTTGACCTGAAGCTCACTAGTTGGGCCAGACTGGATGACAGTAATATCTGATCCTCTTGTCTCTGCCTCCTTAGTCCTGAGTTATAAGCACCTACAACTCATGCCCAGCACTTTCACATTGGTTCGGGAGATCACACTCAGGCCTTTGTACTTACCAGAGAAGCATTTTACAGACTGAGTCTCCCTCCCCAGCCCCAGCCTCCAGCATCACAGCCTTGATACTGATAATAGGAAACAAACTGAGCTCAAAGGTCGTTCATAGACTTGGGCTCTTGAATTCAGAAGACAGCCTGAGATTGAGTCATGATGAGGGGTAGTGAAAGACCAGCAATTTTTCTAAGTTTACATGGCTCACTCCAAACCAGCTTGTTACTAGCAAGTCAGAGGCTGTAGCCTGCTTCCCTTAATCCTGGCCTGGGGCTCTTTCCACTAAAACACTACAGCCAATGTTATTAGAAACACAGAGAGTGCAGGAAGACAACAGACTAAATATCAAGGCCGCCCTGTCATCCTTGACAACACCGTCTTTAATTATGCTGCTGCTGCTGATTGACTGCTGTGGTCAGATTTTTAAACCTGAAAACCCTGAAGAAGCAGGGACACTGTCACACCGTGTTAGCATCAGGAACATCATTAGCATGACTGATATAAAGAACGCAGTGTTCTCCATGACAAATGTACATCCCAATGGCTCAGGGCAAGGCCTGACCCATCAGTCACCACCATAACAGTCTTGGCAGGAGCTAGGACACACGTGTGCCTCTCCCTTCAGGTGTCAGACTGTGGAAACAATGGACTCCAAGAACTTTAAATTTCTCCATGAGTCTCTTGCTACAACAAGGAACCGCCTAGGACCTGGTGCCAGAGAAGGAGAGTGTCACCCAGAAAGAGATTTCACAGTCCTGGCAACTTGTTAGAACACCTTGCAAGAAAGACTAGGAACCATGAATATGGTGGGTCTGTATGGACAGAACCACACTTGACCTCTAACCCTTTGTCAGGACTCTAGACATGGACGTCAGGGGTCATTTTATTCACTCTTCTTCCCAGTGTCATCACAGTGAAAAAGTCTATTTTCTCTGCTTTTTGATAATATTTATCATTTGAAGATAAAGGGGTGAGCCCAGGCTGGCAGGCCTAACAACTGATAGACACTAACCATTCTGGTAGCTATCATATGTTTGACTTGGTCAAGTTCTGGATGCTAAACAACTTAAGAATTACTCTTTGGGAACTGTGGGGTCGGGGGCAGGGGGTTTAGTAGGTTAAAATGTTCCTGTACAAGTGTGAGGAGCTGAGTTCAATCCCGCCTCACACCTAAAAAGCAGGGAGGGGGTACATGCCGGCAATCCCAGTGCTGGGGAAGCAGAAATAGGTGCATCCCTGGACAGTATAGCTACATCACAAACTGCCTTCACCGCCTCCAACTCCCCTCACCAGGCTGGGCAACACTTCATTTCCTTTCTCTTCTCTACACCAGCAGCCAAGATGGAAGAAGGTAGAGAACTCCCAGTTCACACAACAGAGCATCCCTCACCAGCTGGCTATTGGCTGACATTACCACTTGGCCTGGATCCAATCCAAGCTTCTTAGGGTACCGTATCTTGCTGTCCATGGTGGCAAGACTATTGACCGTAACAAAATGTATACATCACTGGATAGCTAGTACCTCCAACAGCAACCGCCTAACTAATATTGCTTTCTAAGACCACGTTGGCCTTCTTTAAAAGATAGCAAATTTCTTTTCTGGCTTTCAATCGGGGGCCCAGTTTCAAGAGCACATATATAGAAGGAAACCTGAAGTTTGAGACTCTTTCAAAAGATGAAAGCATCTATGGTTTTTAAGTACACAACAGATGTAAATGTTCATATTATAAAAGATTCTGAGAAACTTCCAGAAAGCATGAAGGACCTCTAGTTGAGGAGCTCTGGTAGTTAGTGGCTGCTGGGGTGAGGAGTCAATTTCTTCAGGGGTAAGTTGCTCATGATTCAGTATATAACCTCACATCCTGCACATACAAACAATTCTAACTAAACTCAGTGAATTATAAAACAAAGAAAAAAAGACATGGAGTTAGAAAGAGGGGAAACCTTTTGGGTAGAAGAAGAGTCAAATCCCCAAGGGAGTGGGACAGACATAAAAGGGGAATGGTCATTAATGTCATCAAAATATAATACATACATGTATAAAAACAATACACAAAATTATTTTACAATACCAAAGGCCGATGTTAAAATGGCAACTTCTGCATAGCTAAATTATTCCTGTTGATAGTATACTATATGCCTTTCTTGTCTTTTTTCTGTGCATTGCAAAGAAGATAAAAGATGGTATCCTACCATATAATAGTATGTACTTCAGCTATTTTCAGATTTGTGCATGTGTGTCTGTTTCACTATTTATAACTAAATATAACTTTCCATATTATAATCATAATTTTTTCAGGTAACATGTTTTTCTTTTTTTTTTCTTATATCTCAGGCTAGTCCAAAACTTGAAATCCTCCTTCTCTCTGCCTCCCAAGAACTGAAATTACAAAGATGTACCACTATATGTAGCTTTGTTTTATTGTTGTTTGTTTGTTTGTTTTTGAGACAGTCTTACTATGTAGTCCCAGTTGTCTTGGAATTCACTACATAGACCAGACTGGCCTTGAATTCATGGAGATCTGCCTGCCTCTGCGCTACTGCACTTGTATACCATATTTTTTTAAGCCAGTCTACATCAAGGAGTTTGATGCTGACATTTAAATTGTTTCAAATATATCTATATTTTTCAGCCCAGCCCTTGGGAGGAAACTTAGAAGTTTGAGGCCAGCATGACTGCATAGCAGGGACAAGGGGAAACATCTGGGGAGAGGGACAAGTTAGAGCACACACGTAGAAAACTGTCACAATGAAATCCATTACTATGTACGCTAATCTATTTTTTAATAAATGAATAAACTTGAGAGTGTGGCTCAGTTGAAGTACCTGCCTAGCATATAGGAAGTTCTGTGTTCCATCATCAACATCATCTAACCAGGGGTGGTGGTGCATACCTCTAGTCCAAGTGCTGGGAAGGTGGAGGCAGGAGAATCAGAAGTTCAAGGTCACCCAACATAGTGAGTTGTAAGGTAGCCAAGGTACATGGGACCCCCCATCTCTACAACAACAATAATCAATAAATAAGCCAAAACAAAAGGACAGTTTCCTTATCTCAGTAGACTCTGCTCTCCAAGGATTGCTTTTCAGAAAACTTTCTGACTAATCAAATCAGATCCAGCAAAATGAGGAAGACATTGGCTTCATCTCCCCTGGTAGCTATGTTCACATGGTAGGTTTACTGATGTGCCTGTGATCAGAGGCAACATTTTTTAAACCCCTGAGCCTAAGTTTTGTCATTCCCTAGATACAACAAGCTTGAGCAAGAGAGACAATTAGCTCATAAAGTTGCTATGAAGGTGGAACGGTGGAACATGGTGTTCTGAGACTAAAATATCTAGTGGGCAACCAAATATTTATTATTGTTCTTTTCATTCCTTAGAACCACTTCTTCCACCTCATAGGAAAGTCAAGGCAAGGTCATGTGAGATACCCAGTGTAAGGAGGGGGCCTTGGGATTCAGTCTTGAGAGTGACACATCACAATGGTGAGACAGAGAGGCCTGGACCAGGAGAGGGACGGGACCAGAAGCCAGTCTTTTACTGCAGGGAGAGCTGAACTCTTGAACCAACTGAATGTGTTTGCCTTTGTTTTGCCTTGGCCTGGGCTAGCCAAAAAGCTGTGGGCGGATGGATGTCCCTGCCTATTTCCTCCCTATTGTTTTTATAGAGCTACATTTTAGAGGGCTAATTGTTGGAGTCCTTGTCTCTCTTCCTAACAAGAAGAGGGCTTTGTTATGTAGTTAAAATCAGCCTGCCTGAGAGATGAAGTCTTCTCATTTGGGGTCATGATCTAGCAAAGAAAAGAAGAGGAAAGGAAAGGAAAGGAAAGGAAAGGAAAGAAGGAAAAAGTTGCTTCTTTGTAAACTCACTGACAATGTTTCCTCCCAGGAGCTGAATTGAAGTTGTCCACCCAACACAAATGTTGGTCACCATGATGTGTGCCAGCATCCAAACACAAGGTGGGAAGATCTCTAGAAACACACGGAAGGAAGGCTTTATAGATCTTAGGATGGAGAAGGTAGGAAGAGAAAGGAGAGACAGGAGGAGGAGTGGAGGATGCTCTGAAAGAGATTGCCCTTCAGGAGAGAGCTTTATTAAGATAACTGATGCCACAGGTAGACAGAAGGCACCATGCTTTAACAAACACAGCTGTTTTGACATTTTCCATTAAATGAGTAAAGCCAATGTTCCCCATGGTGTGTCTCTATAATTGCCTTGGCCTCCTAAGTACTGTAGGACCTATGACGTTTCCAAGTTTGTGCAACCAGATGGGCATCAGCCTTTGGATTTCATCTGCAAACTGTTGCCTTCCCAGGAGTTGGCACCCAGCTCACAAAACTGACATGTTTCTCTGATCTGCTGTCGAAACTGATTGTTCTAGGATTAAAAGATTGTGTACCGTGGTTTTCATTTGAACACAATCTGCTTCAGACTTTTCTTTGAGAAAAACTGCCAAGGTTTCTTCATTAAAGTACCATGGCAAACTATTTATTTTTTTAAGTCTCCTGAGATGGTGCAATGTTCTGGGAAGTACTCCAATGCCAGGTCAATGTGTGGAATGGAAATAGCAAGCTCCTTGTCCCATTTCCCTGTCCAAAATCATTTGGGATGGACTGAGGAGGTAGCTCAGTAAGTAGAGTTCTTGATTAGCATCCATAAAGCCCTGAGTTCGACTCCCTACACAACATGAGTGTAGTGTGATGCCTCATGACTGTAAACCTTGCACTTGGAGGTGCAAACAGGAGGCTCAGAAGCTCAAGGTCATTTTCACTTAGTGAGTTGGAGGCCAGCCTGTGCTACCTGAGACACAGTGTGTGTGTGGGGGGGGGGGAGTAAAATTATCCTTGGGCAACCAGAAGATCTGACTGATACTAAATTAATGAGAATAAGTACTGGCTTAGGTTACTACTGCTGTAATGAGACACCATAACCAAAGCATCCTGAGGAGGAAAGGGTTTATGTAGTTCCACTTCCACATTGCTGTTCATCATTGAAGAAAGTCAGGACAGGAACTCAAGCAGGGCTGGAACCTGGAGGGGACAGATGAGCAGAGGCCATGGATGGGTGCTGCTTACTGGCTTGCTTCACATGGTTTATACAGCCTGCTTTCTTATAGAACCCAGAACCAGAACCACCCAGCCCAGGGGTGGCAGCACCCAAAATGGGCTGAACCCTCCCCATCAATTACTAATTATGTAAATGCCCTACAGCCAGGATAATATGGAGGCATTTTCTCAATTGAGGTTCCCTCCTTTCAGATAACTCTAGCTTGTGTCAAGTTGAGAAAGAAAGAAAGAAAGGAAGAAAGAGAGAAAGAGAGAGAAAGGAAGGAAGGAAGGAAGGAAGGAAGGAAGGAAGGAAGGAAGGGAAAAACTAGACAGCACAGGTATTAGAGCTGACCCTAGTAAAAGACCAAGAAGCAACTGCATATTTACTCTTTCAAGAAGAGATTTTCAGCAATGGTGGGTCTAGCCAGGTAGACAAACACTATGGAAAAGCAACCCCCTGGAGCCAAAGAGGAGGCTGAAGGGATTGCATAGGGAGTCTATGAGAAGCAGTCCAGGATTTAGGAGCTGTCTCCTCATTGGCCAATAGCAGTTGCTGCTCATGGCAGAGTACAGCTTCTGACCCAGGGCAGAATAGGATACTGTTTCCAGAAAAGTTGCTCAATAAAAAAGGGAAAGATCCAGAGTTGTCATTCAGTGACAACTGCATACATCTGGCATGTCTCTTTGTAAGCCTTGGTTTCTCATCAGCAAAGTGGGAGAGTTGCACTAACAGATCTTGACGGTCTCATTTCCAGTCATCTGGATGGACTTCTAGGACTAAGGACCTCTTATCATGAGTTCGTGAACCTTGTTAAGAACTGATAGTTTTCGCTGGGCGGTGGTGTGGAACACCTTTAGTCCCAGCACTTGGGAGGCAGAGACAGGCAGATCTCTGTGAGTTCGAGACCAGCCTGGTCTACAAGAGCTAATTATTCCAGGACAGCCTCCAGAGTCACAGAGAAACCCTGTCTCGAAGCACCCCCCCCCCAAAAAAAAGAGTTGATACTTTTCTTCAAGCACCATTTCCGGCAATAAGCCCAACACTAACCCCCTGTAGATGGCACTAGTTCTATTCTTCAAAGTCACACAGAAAAAGTACAGCCCCTTTGTGTGTAAAATTAAGAGATTTCAAAATAAGTAACTTCTGCATGCTAAACTGCCCTAAGCAGTTAAATCTCATATGCATATTTGATAGAAGTTCACCATCTTGTCTTTCTTGAAGCACAAACATCAATTTTAAAGGCTTGTTTTAGTTACACTATACAAACCAAATAAATGTATCAGGTACCACCAAAAAAAAAGAGTAGATACTTTGTTTCTACTCTCATTCATGGGGTGGTGGTCTTGTAGCCCAGGATGACCTTGAATTTTTGATCCTCTGGCTTCCACCTTCTAAGTGCTAGGATTATATGCATATGCCACCGTTTCTGGTTTTATGAGGTTCTGGGGATCAAACCCATGCAGGCAAGCACATGACCAAATAACCCACATCTCCAAGCCCTCTCTCATCTCTTGCAAAGTTTCCTACTACTTAGCACAAATCATGGACAACAGAGGATTTTCATAAACCCTGAATGAGTGACTAAGTGAAACTGAGACACCAGCTCTCTGACTTCTTGATGGTGCCACTTTTGAGTAGTGATGGCATCTCTTCTGGACTCACATGCCTTTGCTTGAACTGCTCTCTGCATCTTCTTGTTCAATCCTAGACCTTCCTGAGCTCCTGACTTAAAGGACCAAGTATTGCATGTCCAGATGTGATGCATCTGCAGTAGATTAATTTAGTCCTACATGAGAAAGTCGAGGTTCCTGACTAGACTGAAGTATGCTTTAGAGTCCAACCTGACTCAGAATACCTGCCTTCATTCACCCCCTCCTTGTTCTGTGCCCACAGTTGCAGGCCTGTTCAGAATTGAAACAGGGTTAAAATCTCTTTTAAAAATGAGCCATAGAGCTAGAGAAATGCCTTAGCTGTTAAGAACACTGACTTCTCTTCCAGAGGGCCTGATTTGATTCCTAGCATCCACAGCTAACAATTGACTATAACTCCAGTTCCAAGGGATCCAATGCCCTCTTCTGGCCTCATGGGCACTACATGAATACATACCTACACATACATGCAGGCAAAACACTTCTACACATAAAATCTCAAAAAAAAATACTTTAATGAGTAAGCCATGAAATAATTTAATGAGTAAGCCAGAAAGTCTAGAGTGTCTGCAGACATTCCTATCCACTTTGACCAAACCAATATTCCTGTGGCCTGTGATGGACAGACACCTTGGTCTTCACTGAAGTTTCTTCCTGTTGTGTCTGTCCTGTAGAGTGTACTCACAGTCCTCCTGTGTGAATTACTATCTGCTCTGCATTACATACCTGGGGCCTGGAATGGCACAAAAAGTTGAAAGAGACCCCTTTTCCCTTCAGAGGAGGAGGAAGAGTCAGAAAATAGGTCCCAGAAGAAGCCTCAGCCCTACAGGGAACCTCAAAGGACACAACTGTGTCCAGTTGATGGAATTCATGTGACAGCACCCGCAGACCAGCTTGCCTAGAGTGGTTGTGTCGCTGTTTCAGAGAGAGTGTCTATGAAGCTATACGGCTCTGTTTCTTTCTATATACGTGTAGATCCTGAGTAATTCCATTCAGTGATGCATTGTGGGATTTAATAACAAAGTGAAGAAAGTCTTAGATTCAATTACCCCAAATCTTGGAGCTAAACCAAAGATGCTAATTTTGTTGTCTCAAGAACCAGCTGCAAAGAAGCAACTAACCAAGACAATTCCATTTCTAATCATCAGGAAGTTTTGTACAAAGTATCAACGTGTGTCAGACAAAAGGCCTTTGACTTTTGGTTTTTGTTTTCTCTTTGTAGAGCTGGGCAGTGAACCCAAAGCTGTCCACAGGCTAGACAAGCTCTGAGCTACATTCCCCTACCCTTTATAATGTGCCTTTTTAAAGAGATCTGCTTTTTGTTCTCCTTTAATGAGACTGAGTTTTGCTTTCTTCACACAACTGCCTTGGTTGTTGACATGAACATTTGCAGTGAATCAGCTAGATGCCTGCTTCTGACAAGGAATTGCCAAGTCTCTGCACATTTTCTGCCTCTAATTCTTGGCACAATGACTTGCATGTCACAGGCATTCCAGAGATACTTGCTGGTGGGGGACAGCCTCCTGAGTCTCACTAGAATAACTGAAATTCACTCCTCTAGGCTGGGCAGTTACTGATTCTGCTAGGGTGTGTTTGTGGGGTGTGTGTGTGTGTGTGTGTGTGTGTGTGTGTGCATGAGCACGCGCATTGGGGTGGGAGTGGGGGTGGGAGGAGGGCAGGAGATGCTTTTGTTTTTGTTTGAGACAATGTCTCACTATGTGACCTAGGCTACCCTCTATCTGACTAGCTCTATCTAACTAGCCAGCCTCAGCCTCTCTTGTGATGAGATTTCAAAGGTTTTCCCCACACTTTGATGTTGTTATTGTTAAGATTTGCTTACTTTATGTGTGTGTTTTGTCTACAAAACATGTATATATGCATGGTACATGTAGTGCCCGTGGAGGTCAGAAGAGCATCACATCCCCGGGAACTGGAGTTACAGATGGCAAAAAGCCACCCTGTGAGAACTGGGAATTAAACACTGTATCCCCTGGAAGAGCAGCAAGTTCTTAACAGCTGAGCCATTTTGCCAGCTTATTGTTGTTGTTCTAAACAACTGTTTAAGGGCATTTTGGTTAGACTATTTTTATACCACCAGGCCACCTCAACATCCAAGAGTGCCATAACAGTTAAGTACAGAAAGAAAATAAAAGTGGATCAAAACAAAACTGAGGCAGCTGTTTTCACTCTGATACGTGACCATGTGCCCTGGCCAGGCCTGTCTCCGTCAGGAATACACCTTAAATACTCTGGGTGGTGGAAGCCCAGACCCTGGAAATCAGAGAGCCACAGAGGTGATTCGGGTGCCACAGAGCACTTCAGCAAGGAATAGACACAAGTCCACAGTGGCATTGATTAATTTGTTTCACTAACAAATAGAAAGATGAGAAGATTTTTCTTAAGAACTGCAAACAGGCCGGGAGATGGTGGCACACGCCTTTAATCCCAGCACTCAGGAGGCAGAGGCAGGCGGATCTCTATGAGCTCAAGGTCATCCTGGTATATAGAGCGAGTTCTAGGGCAGGCTCCAAATCAATATGAGAAACCCTGCCTAGAAAAACAAACAAACAAACAAACAAATAAACAGGAGGAGGAGGAGGAAGAGAAGAAGAAGAAGAAGAAGAAGAAGAAGAAGAAGAAGAAGAAGAAGAAGAAGAGCAAGCAATAAATATAAAAGAGGAAAAAGAACCAAAAATCACTCAGAATGCTACAATCAGAAGATCCTTCCTTCCTGCTACAGGAGCATAGCTAACAGACATTAAAATCAGAGGGTGAGACTTCAAGGAGAACAGGATATTTAGATAGCATCTAAAATACTGATGCATAACAGTGGTTTTAAAATATGTCCACAGAGATAGGCTGGTGGACATCCTTAATCTCAGAACTGGGGAAGTGTAGGCAGCAGGGTCAGGAGTTTCAAGGCCAGCCTTAACTACATACTACATTTGAAGCTAGCCTGAGCTACATGAAATCCAGTCTCAAAAAAAAAAAAGTGAATAAAATACAAGCAGACATTTCTTTGCTACTGCCATTTTCAGCCTTCAGAAAGTAGAATTCTTTTCTCCTTGACAAGCTGAACTATGTATGATTCATTTCTAAAGAACTGAAGATCAAAGGGAAAATATGTTCTTTACAATAGCAAGGAAAGAAAGAAAGAACACATGGGTAAAAATAATCCAAGTTCACATCAACCGTGAGGCCCCCCACCCCACCCCCGCCCCAATATGGTACAATAAGTCGACACTTCTGCTTTGTGATATTCTCCTCACCAAAATCTATACATTATTAGGTCTGGACACGACCTAATATGAGAACAAGATTTGAACAGAGAAACAATATACAAAATGCCTGACTCTTCTTCAGAGCATCAAGGCTGTTAAAGTTAAGAATGACTGAGAAATTGTCACATTTCTCAGGTTTCTGAAGAGATGTGACAGCTCGGTCCTGAAACCGACACAAAGAGGACACAAAGAGGAAAATGAAGGAAATGCGAGAAAAGTTAGAGTTTTGGTGATAGAATTGTTCTAATGCTAACTCTTAGTTTTGCTGCAGTCCTTTCTATGATTTATGTACATTAAGTGCAACAGGGGGTGGAATATGCTGGAATTCTTACTTGCTTCACAACCCTTGTGGATAACTAAAGTGATTTCAAAATAAATTTTTTTTAAAAAAAACTAACTCCTCTCATCTCTTCATTTTTTTACATATTAGAAATGCAACAATGAATTTGCCAGCCTGTCTCAAAACAAAACAAAACAAAACTGCAGTTTGTTCAGTTCAAGTATAAGATCAAGAAGGAATATTTATAATTATCTGAAAAACTCTTAGCATTCGCCTCCCCTTCCAACTGTCTGTAGTTGGAAGACCAATCTTCTTCAACTTCAGTCCCAGCATTTATCACAAGACAGTGAATACGAAATCAGTACGAAAATCCACCAGGGAAAGATTTATAAGCACGTCCATGATATTTTTCTCACATGTTTCAGTTTAGAAAATCGTGACTCTTTGAGTGAAATTTGCATTTATAACACATGAGCTGGTATATTGGTATTTTCAAATAAAAATTAAGTAGACTTTTAAATTTTGTCATTTTAATTTTATATGCACTAAATATAGATAGATATAGTTCCCTTTTCTTTAGTTCTTCAAGGTCTTTAATAGCCCGTAAGAGGGCAAGAAGGGGCAGGGGTAAAGTGCCTACTCCAGAAGCATTAGCACCTGAGGTCTGACCCCCGGCTCCAGAGGGAAGGTAGGTGCAGAGACACATATTTGTGATCTCAGTGTTGGGAGCAGAGACAGGAGGATTCCTGGAGCTCACTGACCAGCCATTCTAGCCACACCTATGCTCTCCAGATTCAATGATGGATGCTGTCTCATAACGTAAGACAGAAAGCTGGGTATAGTGGCGCATGCCTTTAACCCCAGCTCTTGGAGACAGAGGCAAGTGGATCTCTGATTTCCAGGGAAGCCTGGGCTACATAGTGGGATCCTGTCTGAAAAAAAAAAAAAAGAATTGAATGAGAAAAAGAAGAAGAAGGAAAAGAAGGAGAGGAGAGGGAAAGAATGAAAAGGAGAGCTATTGAGGATGACTTCTGACCCGAGCGAGCAATATCCAGTTGAACATGTCCATACAACACACACAGTATAAAGAATCCACACACCAGAAGTTCTAGAGTTGAGGCACTAGCTTTATTGCTTCAGTTGTTCTCAATTTAACCATCCAGGCTTTGTCTTTAATAAAGAAGATGAGAGAAAACAGAAATCCCTGGGATTTATAATAATGTTGGAATTAATAATGAAAGATTTGTCTCAGGGGACTCCCACATTGGGAACACTTCACTGTAGTTGGTGCCTCTGGGGTGAATGTGAGGTTTGCCTTTTTAAAACTCAAATTTTTATTATACTTCTGTAGTGTGTGGGGGGGGTGGAGTCATGTGTGGCAAGCTCCTTTTCCTGCTGAGCCTTTTTTTTTATTTTTTATTTTTACAAAGCTGGGGAAGATTTTTCAAATGAGGGTAAAGTTCCCAGCCTGATTTAGGAAGGGGTGACTACAGATGAACCCTTGAAAACCATCCCAGAAAACCCAAGCTCTGCTTAGAGGTATCGGAGAGGAGAAATGGAAAGTAAACCTGAGCAAACCCTTTAGCTTCACTTGCTTGTAGTGTCTTGCTCTATCACCTGGTTGAGCGGTCAAGTGGCTAAGCCCTCTGCTCACACCGGCTTGCTCCTGCAGATAGCACTCTGGTGAACCAGTCAGACCACAATTGCTTAAGGTGTTTTTCTGGGACATAGGAGCTATTTCTGTCTATCTCAAACTGTTGAAATCATCTGTCCTTTGCTTAATCCTGTAAAAGTGTCCCATGGGTGACACTGATAGAAAACCAAACCTGTATCCACATCACACACTAATTCTGACAGTTTCTGGACAGGCATCCCATGAAGCCTGATTGCATGGGCCACCAACTAACTCCCTGACTTCCCTGCCTGCAGTCACCTTTCCTTGTGCCTCAGAACACTATTTGTTCACCCCATCAATGCTCCTCCAAGCAGATCGGGTGGCTGCTTTCCATCGCCACATTCTTTTCCACCTCAAGAATATATTCTTTCGCCTTTGCAAGGCTCATCATATCAATGGTTGGCTTACTATGAGGGGCCGAACAAACTTGTGTCTGTAACACACTGGAATACTGAGAACAGGTTACCTGGTCTCTGAGGTTACATGAGTGTGCTGAATTATACCTCCTTTATGAAAATGTCTTGGTCACTTGATGCTGACAGACGTCTCCACAATATACACTAGCACCACAGAAAGCCTGTTTCTAATGAATAAGTAGCTCAGCTCCCATTCCTGTGGTCTGGTGACTCCTCAGGTGCTGCCTAGCTGGCTGTGATCTGCCTGGAAATACACCAGCTAGTCAGACCTGGGATTTACCACCAGATATGGCTACGCCAAATAAAGCAGGTTCACAAATTCCATCTAGTTTCAACTGACATCTCTCAGGGGATAATTGTCTACCTTGGACCAAAAGCAGTTGGTACATAAGATTAGGGTTTTTTTTTGTTTTGTTTTGTTTTGGTTTGGTTTGGTTTGGTTTTTGGTTTTTGGTTTTTCGAGACAGGGTTTCTCTGTGGCTTTGGAGGCTGTCCTGGAACTAGCTCTTGTAGACCAGGCTGGTCTCGAACTCACAGAGATCCGCCTACCTCTGCCTCCCAAGTGCTGGGATTAAAGGCGTGCACCACCAACACCCAGCAAGATTAGGTTCTTAATTATCATTTCAGTGCCACCCTCTGCAGGGAAGATACCCAAGAGCCTTTCATTCATAAGACTCCGTCTTCTCTATAAATCTGAAAACTAATTTTGATATTCCTTCTGTCTCTGTCTCTGTCTCTGTCTTTATCTTTGTGTGTCTCTGTATGTCTCTCTCTCTGTCTCTGTCTCTGGGGGAGTGGGAGATTCAGGCCTAGACTTTGAATCATAGGTGTCTCTGATTCAGTGACATTTCAATGGAGATTAACATGAAACAATGGAGGAGGTCCTTGGACATCTGGGGAGAAGTTCAGGAACTGAAGTACAAAGGCCCTGAGCTTTGGTTAAGGCACAGTTGGCAAGAACAGAGCAGTAACGGAGAGTGAGAGGAACGAGATAGACAGCAACACAGAAACAAATCCACACTGGATTACTCAGGAAGGCCATGGTAAATTAGCCTATGGCTTCTATCCTGAGCAGAAATTGAGCAAGGCTCTTCAGCGAGCAATATTATATTCTAGATAATTCTGGCTATTATGTTAATCACAGTATCCACAATAATGACAAAACTATTCGGACACCAGTTTAAACCAACAGAAAATCTTTACTAGCCAACTAGCGATGACATTGGGTGTTCAGGATCACAGTGTAGCCCTGGGCCTTTCTCAGTGTGAGCTTTTAAGCATAAAAGCCATGTCCTGGGTTGACACACTTCAGTTAACAAGAACAGGTAACCAGAGGTGGAATTACAGAAGCCAAAAAGCAACATTAGTACATTTAGAGACTTTCCAGAACTATGGATTTTGATGGATCAGGTCTTTGTTTTTATTTTGGCAGATGGTGCTGTCTACATGCTGCATTTCAGAGTCTAAGTGGTATTTCCCTCATGGAGTCAATTGTGCTAAGGTTTGGTGGCCCATTAAGGTCAGAGGGCCTGTTGACACAGAGGGGAAGGAGTGAACAGGAAATTAAGGTATAGTGGCACATAGCCTAGAATCCCAGCACTCAAGAGAATTGTCATGAGTTTGACTTTATTTAGCCTTGGTTACATAGTCAGTTTTAGGCCAGCCTACGTTACAATGTGAGATCCTGCCTTAAATTAAAAGACTAGATATGGAAATAGACAATGGCCCAGGCAGCAGATGATGAGTTCTTAGATCAGTGGTTTTCAACCAGCACGTTGTGACCCCTTCTTCACAGAGGTCACCTAAGACCATTGGAAAATGCTGATGTTTACATTACAATTCATAACAGCAGCAAAACTGCAGTTATAAAACAGTAATGAAAATAATTTTATGGTTGGTGGCTGCCACAGCATGATTAGAGAGTCACAACATTAGGAATGTTGAGAATCACTGTCTTTGATAAAGGCAATAACCTTAGAAGTGGGGACATGGTTACATATAGGCTATATTTTTGTTTGTTCATTTTGGCTTTTTGAAAAGGTTTTGTGCATCCTAGGCTGGTCTCAAACTTGGTGTGTAACTGAAGATGACCTTGAATTCCTAATCCTCCTACCTCAACACCCTAATTGCTGGGACTCCAGGCCTGTATCACAATGTCTGGCTTAATTTAAACAGCTGTAAAGATTAATTGTCAACAAGACAGAATCTAGTATAACCTGCAAGTTGAGCCTCCAAGAAATGCCTATAGTGGTTATGTTGATTAACTGCAAGCATCCATTCATTTCTTCATTCTCTGCTTCCTGAACATTGATACAAAGTGACCACTTTGCTTCAAGCTCTTGTGGTTCTTTAGTTTCCTGCTGTGAACCTTGAGCAATGAGCTGGAATAAACCCCTTTCCCCTTAAGTTGCTTTTGTCAGGGTATTTAATCACAGCTACTGGAAAAGCAATGAAGACAACAGCCTTAATGAACATGGAGTATAACTTAAAACTCAGTCATTGAAGAATATTCCCAAATTCCTGGCCACTGACTGAAACAAAGTTGATGAATTCTCAGTGAAGGTTGATTATTTATGTAGAAGACTCACATTTCAGTAAAAAGGAATATATAAATTACTATGTTAATATAACAATGTAATATAATATGATATAATAAAATGTCTAGTATTATTTTCTTCAAGTCCCCTGAATTCTCAACCTTTTCAGCCGTGACTGCTTTTGTGAAACACAGGGGGTTTCTGCCGAGGAAACTGAAACTGCTCAAAAATAATTTTTAAAGACAGCTTAAAGAAAAAAACTAGAACTTGGATTTTATCTTACACCTGTCAGAATGGCTAAGATCAAAAATACAAGTGACAGCTCATGCTGGAGAGGATGTAGAACAAGGGGAACTGTCGCTTTGGAAATCAATATGGCAGCTTCTCAGAAAATTGGGAATTGATCTACCTCAAGACTCAGCTATACCACTCCTGGGCATATACCCAAAGGACTCTCTACCATACGCTTGCTCAACTATGTTCATAGCAGCTTTATTCATAATAGCCAGAAACTGGAAACAACCTAGATATCTCTGAGCTGAAGAATGGATAAAGAAAATGTGGTACATTTATACAATTGAGTATTACTCATTTGTTAAAAACAATGATATCATGAAATTTGCTGGCAAATGGATGGAACTAGAAAAGATCATCCTGAGTGAGGTAACCCAGACCCAGAAAGACAAACATTGTATGTGCTTACTTATAGGTGGATATAAGCCATATAGTAAAGGCTAACCATGCTACAATCTGTACCAGGCTTTTTCTTTTGGGACGCCAACCAGCTCCCAAATCATGACACAGAGACTTCTTAGTAGTTATGAATAATCAGCTAGGGCTTTGGCTTTTTTTTTGTTTGTTTGTTTGGTTGGTTTTTGGTTTTTTTGTTTTTTGGACCAACTTTTTAAACTTAACTTGTTTCTCTTTATCAACATTTAAATTAACCTGTTTCTCTTTATCTACAATTTGCCTCAGGGCTTTTTACCTGCTTTCAGTATACTATACTTTCACTGCTTGTTGTATCTGCTGGCTGGCAGCTGCCTGGCCCTGGGCATCTTCCCCCTTCTCCTCTCTCCTTTTCTTCTCTCATTCCTCTCTATTTTGCCTGCCAGCCTCACCTATTCCTCTGCCTAGTTATTGGCTCTTTATTAGACCAATCAGGTATCTAGGCAGGCAAGATGAAACAGATGCAACATATCTTTACATAATTAAGTATTGGAGGGGGGTTGGGGAGTTGGGGGGTTGGGGGGGTCACAACACAGGCACACAACATGACACATGAATCTCAATATGAAGGGGAAATAGAATAGACATCACAGTTGAATTGGGGGACAGGTCTGAATGGGGGGCATGGAAACAGAAGGGATCATGTGTGGAGGATGGAGGAAGAAAGTACTGGGAAAGACAACTGCAATCAGGGTTATCTCTGGGATAAGCTAAAAACCTAGTGCAATGGAAACTGCCAGGAATCTATGAGGTTGACCCTAGCTAGACTCCCAGCAATGGAGGATACAGAGTCTGAACCAGCCATCTCCTGTAATCAGGCAAGACTTTCAGTGTAGAGATTGGGACTCCAGTCACATAAACTCTGACCTACAATTTGCCCTACCTACAAAATATACTGGGACAAAGGTGGTACAGAAATTATTGGAGTGGCCAACCAAAAACAGGTCCAGCTTGAGACCCATCTGATGAGAGGGAGCCCAGCCATGACTCCCTGGAGGGCCAGGGCCCAGAGGCTTGACCACCCAGAGGCCTAGGGTAGAATTAAATATGACTGTCAAAAATAAAAAAAGAAACAAAGAGTTAGTGAAATGATTGTTAACAATATTCCACTATACTCATAGATGGTTGCCTAGCCCAATTGTCATCAGACATACTTCACCCAGTAACTGATGGAAACAGACATGGGGGCTCACAGACTGAACTGCCAACCAGAGAACTTGCATGTGACTGAACTTGGCCCTCTGTGCATATGTTGCAGTTGTGTGGCTTGGTCTTCTTGTGGGAATCCCAGCAGAGAGACTGGGTTCTATTTCTGACTCTATTATTGCCTGCTCTTGGGGCCCTTTCCTCCTGCTGAATTGACTTGTCCAGCCTTATTAGAAGAGGAGGTGCGTAGTCTTGCTGCAACTTGATATCCCATGGCTGGCTAAAATACAAGGAAGGCTTGCCCTTTTCTGAAGGAAAGGGAGAGGGAATGGATGGGGGGGATGGGAAGAGAGGAGGGAGGGAGGAGAAACTGTGATGGGGCTGGGAAATTTTAACTAATTGATCAATTAATAATTTTTTAAAAGAATAGACTAGAAGAAAGAAGAATAATGGTGTGCCTATAGTTTCACATACTCAGAATGTCTCGGCATGGTGATTACTAGAACTCAAGGGCTCAGGAAGAACTTAAACCTAGAGAGACTGTTTTGAGGGGCTGGAAGATGGCTTTATGCTTTGGGTTGTTTCAGCTTTCTCTCTGCCAGAAAAGCATCTCTGGCCACTTGACTTCAAGACACTCGTGATAAGGAAACAGACACTGGAAGAGAAGGATGAGGTCAGGTGGTGTGGAAAGAAGAGGCACACTGACCTTGCAAGAAACCATGTCCACACAGTGATGAGCTCCTCTCCTGGAAGGATGTGCCCTGTGGACAAGAAGCTCTGCATTCACATTAGATCCTATACCTCTACCCTGGGTGCACAAAACAGCTTACATTCATTTACAAGAGAATCTGGTGGGTGTTTAGCAAGTGTGTGTGTGTGTGTGTGTGTGTGTGACACAGGTGTGTAGATTCTTGTGTTGTAAGGGAGAGAACAGAGGATGACATCAGGTGTCTTCCCTAGGCTCCCTAGGTATGGGATCTGTCACTGAACCTGGAGCTCACTGGTTTGCCTACATTAACTGGCTGTTGGGTTCTGGAGATCCATCTGTCTCTGCCTGCAAGTGTCAGGCATATAGACTGGTACTGCTATCCAGGCTCTTATATGGACACTGGGGTGGGGGTCCAGTTCTCATGCTTGCACAACCAGCATGTTACCAAATAAGTTATCTCTCCAGTTCATTTTTGTTGTTGTTGTTTTGTTTTTTAACTTTGTGTATGTCTCGGGGAAAAAAACAATTTTTGCTGGATAACTGATCTACATCAAAAAATTTATCTGGGTGTGGCTGTGTATCCCTACAATCCCAACACTTAGGCTGAGATGGGAGGATCACAAGTTTGAGGCCAGCCAGAGCCACATAAGGAAACTCTGTCCACCTGCCAAAAGGTGTGCATGCATTTCTGGTACCATCACCCTGCCTAAGGGGCTGAGCACACCCATCTCCTCTCAAACTTCCTTGTGCTCTGTGGGGAGCTTTGCAGGATGTTCTTTTTTGTTAGGATTTTCAATGTGTTAAGAAGTTCACATGAAATCCATCTTCTTAACATATTTCAAAGTGCACGATATGGGGCTGGAGAGAAGGCTCAGCAGTTAAGCGTACTGGCTGCTCTTTCAGAGGACCCAGGTTTGATCCCCAACATCAACATAGTGATTAGCAACCAACTCCAACCCCAGTTTCTGGGGATCCAAAACCTCTTCTGACTTTCTCAGGCTCCTGTATACACATGGTACACAGACATACGCTCAAGCACGCACACACACACACACACACATAAAACAAAGTAAATAAATATAGTTAAAAAATAAAGTACACAATACTGTTCCATTGGCTTTAGAGACATCTTATACAGAAGATTTCTAGAACGTTTATCTTCTACAACAGAAACTTCATTCGACTGCCGTAGCTCCCTCACCCTAGCTCCTGGCTATCACCATGCTGTTAAATGAACCAATGTTCTATGACTCACTCTAGATGCCTCATGTAGGTGAATACACTCCACTCTCCCTTACCTATAATGCTTATTCTGGACCAGTGATTCTCTACCAGTCTCTCTCAGAATCACACGGGACACTGCAAGCCCTTCAACACAGAATGCTTTGGATCTTCACATTATAACTCTCAACAGAGAGGTGACTCAGTGGGTAAGGGTGCTTGCTACACAAGCCTGAAGACCTGAGTTCAAATCCCCAGCCCCACATTAAAAAAAGCAGAGCATGACCCCATGCACCCTGTAATCCCAACACTGTACAGGGCAAAGACAGGAGGTTCACTGGGGCTTGGTGATTGCTACTCTAGCTCCAGGTTCAATGAGAGGCCCTTGCTCAAGGAAATAAGGCAGAATGATACAGCAGGACACCCAACGTGATCCTCTGACCTCTGTGCCAATGATCCTAATACCACACAAACTCATACACACAAATAAATAAATACATAAATCTCCCAGGGTGAGATCTTGCTAGGCAACTGTGTTGTGCAACTCTGCTTAAAAACGACTGAATTCAAACCGATGAGTTGTGGCATCTAACCACTCAGACATAATCCAATTTGGCTGGGATCCCAGCAGAGAGGTCAAAAGGGCTGACAAGTGGGGATTGGCATAGTCAGGGCTGTCCCCAAGCAAGGCCCCATTAGCTATGGGGTAAAGCACATTGTTCAAAAGACAAGGCACACATCACCAGGGCCAAATGAACAATGAATAATCTCACTCCCAAAGGCAGAAACGGGTGTCCATGGCCAGTAGCTTTGGCTGACAGAATAAGATGTGAAGGCTTCAGTGAGTGAGTCAGATGGAGTAAGAGTGTGGAGTAAGCATGCGGCTGACTAGAAACGTTCATTGCAGCAAAATGATGCGAGGATCTGTCTTAACTGGAAACTGAGTCTAGATGGCTCCAACCAAGTGCTTCCTGCCCCAAGCTCAGGCGAAATCTCAGGCAAGATTGAAGCCTCGTTGGGCTTTCAGACTCCCTTTCTTCTCCTTACCAAGCACAGCTGAGACTATCTTTACTTGGAGTTATTTAATGAACCATACTGGAAAACTTGGTCAGCTAATTAGGGTAGTGGGAAGCATTGACTAGATCATAGTATCGTAAACACATATCAGTGTGTGTTCACAGGTGTTTTTTAAATCATATCAGACTATTGTCTGTTCTTTAATATTTTAATTGGCATGTATTCATAGTACATGGTCCTGGGTTAAACAAGGACGTTTTCATCTAAATATATAATATACTTTGAGCATATTTCTCCCCTTACCCACCCTTGCCCTCCCATTTTAAAGCTGTCACCTTCCCATTAGTTTGCTTTGTTTCCTTAGACCGTGTAATGGTTAGTGTTGTCAAATTGATGCAGTCTAGACTCACTTGGGAGGTGATCATCTGGATCTGTCTGTTAGGGATTGTCTCTGTTATGTGGGAAGATTCATTTTCATTGTGGGAGGGACCATTCCCTGGGCAAGGGATGCTAGATTAAATAAAATGGAGAAAGCAAACTGAGCAAGCATTTGACTCTCCCTCTTGTCTACTGATGCAATGTGACAAGCTCCTTGAGAGGTCTGACCTGTGTGACACCCTGCCATGATGGACTGACTCCTGGTTTGCTTTCTATTGCAAACACCATGACCAGAAGCAACTTAGAAAGGAAAGGATTTATTTCAGGTTACGGTTATAGTCCAAAGGGAATTGAGGGCAGAACTCAAAACAGGAAAGGGGAGCGGCTGATGCAGAGACCATAGAGGAATGTTGCTTACTGACTTGCCCCTCATGGCTCCCTCAGCTTGCTTTTTTACATAATCCAGAATTACCTGCCTAAAGGTGACACCACCACCAGTAGACTGGGCCCTCCCACATCAATCATTAATGAAGAAAATGTGTCTATGATTCACAAGCTAGAGAAAACATTCAATGTCTGGGGCTGACTTGATCTCTTAATATTTTACTCAGCTGCATCCATTTTTCCTGCAAACAACAAACTTTGGTCTTTATAGCTGAAAAAAAATCCATTGTGTCTATAAGCCATATTTTCTTTATCTGTACCTTTGAGGGATATTGCTTATTCATTTTTATTTCTTGCCAGACGCTCACTATATATAATCCAGGCTGGCCTCAGATTCGTGATCCTCCTGCCTTGGACTCCCAAGTGCTGTGATTACAGGTATATCCATCACACTTAGCTTTTAAAATTTATGTTAAATGTCATTTAATTGGGGGAAAGAAGCATTCTAGAGATCAAACTTAGGACCTTGCAGAAGCAAAGCAAGTGCTCTAGCCATAGCCCTAGTAGTCTTTTCATTCTCCCGGAAGATAATCTACAAGATGGGACCAGACTGCAGAGCTCTGTCTATCACCTATATCCAAGACCCAATGAGCAGCTTGGGAGTCAGAGAGCATGGAAGTCTATAGCTCTCTGTCCCATTGCAGCTTCTTACTGATCCAGGAGCCACTTCAGCATGGAGATTCCCTAGGGCTGTTCTCTTTGCTAGGATTAGAAGGGATTTGGGCATCAGGGAAACTTCTGGATGTGTAAGGTTTAAACTGGATATACATTCTCATCCAGTCTTCAATCTGTAGAGATGAAGACCTTGACTCTTGGGAATCAAACAAACAAACAAACACACAAGCAAAAACAAGCTCTTAACATGTGGCTATCAGTAAGGACAAAGAAGCTGCTGAAGTTAGAAAATCATGTGAGGGAAGAGGGGCACAGGCATGCTGACATGGCATGTGTGGGAGCCAGAGGATAAGTTGGTAGATGGTTTTCTTTCGCCATGTAGGTCAAGCTTGCTGGGAAGCGTCAGTGGTACAGCTCATATCCAGCACCTGTGAATCCCTAAATTCAGCTCCAGTTGTAGAGGGACAGGGAGTGAGTGGAAGGGCTGAGATGGCTCGGTGAGGAAAGCACTTGCTGCACTCCATGACGACCTGAGTTCAGATCCCTAGAACCCACTGAACCTGACTCTCAGTGCTCCTGTGGTGAGATGGGGGAGGAGACGGTGGGAACAGGGAATCCTCAGGTCCCGGGCTAGCTAGCCTTGCATAGTCAGCAGCAACCAAGACTGTCTCAAGCAAGGTGGAAGGCAAGGATCAGCACCTGGAGTTGTCAGCTGACCTCTCCAGGTGGGCACACTCACACCTGCACACACAGAGAGAGAAACTACAAGGCTAGGTGTGGTGCTGTACGCCTACCTTCCCACCACTTGGGAGACTGAGACAGAAAGATCAGAAGTTTGATGCCAGCCTGGGTTATGTATATATGGATATTATTCATTTCAAAAGAGAAAAGAAAAAGAAGAAAGAAAAACCACCAACAAAAGTCTATTCATTTAAAATGAACATATTTTATTATTTCCCAAATGTACAAACTTGACAATCTGTTGTGTCCTGCTTAAAGAAAGGTAATACATGGTTCTGCAAGGAGCTCACAGGTGCACTGGCCATAAATATCAATTAAAGACACTTGGTGGCCTGGCAAGATGACTGACTCATCAAGTAAAGGCACTGGCAAGCCTGATGACCTGGGTTCAATCTCTGGAGGCTGAAGAGATCAGACTCCCGCCAAGTTTTCCTCTACACATGTGCACTCCTGCATACACACACACACACACACACACACACACACACACACACACACACACACTGCTTAAAAAGAAAACTGACGCTTGTGCCCGAAAAGGCCCAGAAAGGAGTTTCACCGGTATATCTCAACCAGGTTTTTATTGTTCTAGCAACTGCAAAATATACAAATTTCTGAAAGGTGTGTCCTGTTTAAAAGCTTGCATAGCTTCTTCCCAGGCCCTTGAGAGAGACAATTACACAGAACATGAAGTCATCAATCACACATTGAAAGGCCCCAAACCAATGAACAATTAAACCCAATCTATACAGCTTTCTAGTTTTAGGCTCCCTTATACATATTAAATAAATAAATAGCACATCTGCTATCAAAATAATAAAAAAATAAATTTCAAGTATCACAAATGAAAATATCATTGGTGTGGTTCCAACAGTTTTTCTTCTCATAAATGAAGGGTGTTGCCCATGGTTGAAGGAAATGGGAGAAATTTACCCCCAAAACAAATATGCAAAGTTAAAAAAACATTGGTCCCCATTTTATTCGTTGTTTTGGGTGGGAGTGTGGAAGTTCTGTGAGTGATGCACCCCATCCACCCAGTCACTGTGTTTTGGGTCAAGCTGTATTCCACCCGGTCACAATCACAATCTCCTGATCCTGATCTTCTCCACAGGCCTTCACAAGACGTGAAGTCACATCAGGCAAAGCTTTAGCTTGTCCTACTGACTTAAGTTAGTCACAGGTGACCATGCCTATCTGTCTCAGCCTTGAGAGTCTCTATGTTCTAAGAGTTGGTTCTGTAACTAGAGAGTAGATGTGCTCAGAAGGGGACAGCTAAGAAACTCCCTTCAAGTGCAAAACCACACTACCAGACATGGTGGCTCATGCTTATAAGCCAATGCTGGATTTGGGAGGCTGACCCAGGAGGGCTGCCGTTAAGTTTGAGGCTAGTTTGGGTTACACAGTTAAGATCCTGTCCACCCCCCAAATGAAACACTGCAAGCCCCACAAGTCTAAAGGTATTAGCAGCCTGTGCACACCTGTGCACAAGTCTGCACCACATATACCCTTGTCAAGACTCAAATCACTAAGAGGAAACAGTCTTATGTATATAGTCCTTTCTGGTGACCATAGATTTAAAGGGGAGTGGGCTAGACTGAGAACTTGAGTGGTTAGCTGTGGAAATCACAAAGGGACTTTAAAGCATCCAAAACTTGTCCTTATGTCACCCCAGGACCTGTCCCCTTAACTGGAGAGCATAGGAGAAGGCAGAAAGGAACGTGACCTTCGGTGCTTAGCCATAGGGCATCCTTTTAAAGGCTCATTCAGACAAAAACCATCGAGTTTCCAAATGGTTTCTTCCAGGCTTAGGATGTCCTCTCCTCCCCTAGAATTTGGGTGGATAAAGGGGGAGAAACGGGCAGACAAAAACAATAGGTAGTTACATCAGCACTGCTTTCAGGTCATGCAAAAATGTCGCAGACATCACAAAGCCAACAAGGACAATTTTCTATCCTTGGGAACGCCTTGAGATGCCCAGCAAGGTAGTATCAGGCATACAACAGATACTAGGCCAAAACATGGGAGACAGCTCTAGGAGCAAGCGGCCTGGATCAAGCCTTGCTTGGGCCACCATCCCTTCTTGGTAAATGTGAGTAAAACGTGAAGTTGAAGTTGAAGGCTCTGAGCCTCCCCCATCTCACAGACACTCCAGCTCCTCCCATTCAGCAGCTCCGAGCCTCCAAGGGCCAACACCCTGCCATCTAAGTTCCTGAAGTGGGGTATGACTTTTAGTCACACTTCTGCCCAAAAAAGAAAAAAGTGAAGGAAGAAAGCAAGGAAGGATGGAAGGAGGGAGGGAGGGAGGGAGGGAGAGAGAGAGAGAGAGAGAGAGAGAGAGAGAGAGAGGAAGAAAGGAAAGAAAGTGCAAAACAAACAGCCAGCCACAGGATTAGCTCAGGTGCCTCCAGGCCCAGGTTAGAGAACAGAAGGCCTAAGGGCTCCTGGGAAGAGGGGGCCCTGGTTATTTTTCGGCAAAATGCTTCCACGGAGGCAACCAGTGTGTCCCCTAACTCAAGACCTAGAAGGGATGTGGACAGGTGAAGGAGCCAGGGCATGTCATTGCTCAGCTGACCAGTGAGCCTCAGCTCAGGAACTCCTCAGAAGGAGAACCGCCACACCCAGTGCAGCAGGTGTCCAAGTCCCTTATCTTTGAGGCCTCTTCCCAGGCCAAAATGTATAAAAGCCACGTGAGTGTTTGAACATCCCTGAGCCTCTGGCAACTGGGGTCTAACTCACTCTGAATTTCAAGATTATCTGCCAGTCTTGTCTTCCAGCTATCAACATGCCAGGCCAGGATCCAAAGAAGCAAAACAGAAGAGCATGGTGGCATCCGGTACCCCCACTTAGGGGCCTGATCCCACCACCTCTAGAACTATAGTCCTCCCCATGCTTCAGAGGGGTCTGAGGCCAGACACCCTGGAATTCCCAGGGGAACAAAGGGTGGGGAGATCTGCAGCTTTGCCATGGGAAGCTGGGATCTGTAGAACTTCCTAGCTGTCTTTGCCACCCCAACATCTCAGGGGGTGTTACTACTCTTCAACCAGCAGACCTCCACTGTCCCCCAGTCCAGAAGTCCTTGGGATCACTTGGCCTCAGGTAGATGAGCGGGCACAAGGCAGGCTGTAGAAATGGAATGGAACCCATAGTTCAGCTTCAGTGCTTCTGGGAAGACTCAGTGCCACTCCTGGGGCTCTTCATGTTCTGTTTTCAGGAGAGAGAGAGAGGAAGGGAGAGTCAGGACCTGAAGCTGACTGCTTCTCAGGCAGAAGGCTCAAAGCCATGCCACAAGACACCTGCTCCCACCATTCCCCCATAGTACAAACCCCTGGCAGAAGATGATCACAAAATAAGTGGAAGAGCCCAAGTAGGTCTCCGAACATGACAGAGAATATCCCGGGTTACAGAAAAAGCTAAAGGCACAGGCTGGGACTCTGCTTAGCACTGGGCTAGATTCCAGCCAGAAGGAGGGCATGGAGAGCGGCAGGCATGTTACTGCTGCTCCAGGGCTCAGACAAGGCTACTTAGAGAGGACACGAGACCATGAGGCACAGATAAGAAAGTCATGCACCCTCCCCTTTAGGAACTGAAGGCCATTCTCTGTGCCACACAGCCCTCTCACATTGGTCCTAGCCAGGTCAAGATCAGCTGGGACTGTCAGGAACAGCAGAGCACCTCTCTGGAATCAGCTAACAGAACCTTGCACTCAGCTACAGGGGATCCCAATCTGGGCACAGAGTTCCAAAGAATGCAAGAGACAAATGGGAAGCTTGGCCATACAATGGAGGCCCAGTGGGGGCTGTGTCATTAAAGTCTGCCAGGTCTTGACCCATGTACCCCTAGCAAGAAGTCTCATAAAGCATTAGCTGATATCATGGTCCCTTTTAAAATATTAAGTCACTTGCCTTGATGGCCAGCAGGCATCACTCCCTAAAACTCCCACATCTAAGCCTTCAAAAAAAGAAATACCCAATAAAAGTATTCCCTCTGGGCCCTCAAACTCCAAGGGCAGAGTCATGGAGAGATGGATTTCAGGCGGGCAGGAGCCTACTGTGGATATCTATAGAAGGGATACCTAGTTCTGGGCTGCCCTGGAGTCACCACTCACATCTGACTGAGACTCAGGGATCCCAGCAGCAGTGCCTGTGTGAAATAGGGTCCCTTCCAGTAGTGCCCTGGATCACGTGTATAAAGAGAGCCCCAGCCATGTAGTGGGATCAAAGAGGGGAGGGTTCCCACTTCTCCTGCCACACCCCAGGCCCAAGGCCTCCAGCATTCACATGTGATAACAACGCAACAGTGACAGTGACAAGCCACATGGTGTCCACATCATTCCCTCAGGGGCCCTGGCTCAGAACACACAGATGGATGGGAAAGGACCCCACATTAATGACAATGCTTGAAAGACCACCCAGCACTGACACGTGAGCCACATACTCCACAATGGCCAGTCTGTCCACAAGCCACAGTGCCCTGCGGCTGAAAGCCATGACTCAGATGCAGGAGGAAACAGAGGGGCATGCACCAGCTCAATTACCTTTCCCAGGTTAGTAAGGAGAAAACTTTGAAAAAATGTGACAGACAGTTCGTCTTTCAAGCATAGTGGGGGAGGAAGAGAAAAAAAAAAAAAAAAGACAGGTTGAAAAAGGAGAAAACAAAGCCGATTTTAGTTCTTTCTGTTTGGTTTTGAGATAAAGTCTCATTTAGGTCCTCAATTAGGACCTCGATTTTCTGGTTGCCCTGCCTCCTCCTGAGTGCTGGGACTATAGATGCATTACACCATGCCTGCTTTTTGCAGTGCTGGGGAATCAAACTCAGGGCCTCTTGCTTGCTAGGCAAACCCTCTACCAACTGAGCTATACTGCCAGCCTACGTGGTATCTTCATCGTCGTGTGCATTTGCAACTTCAAAATGAAAGATGCAATGAGAATGTCAGGTGGTCCCTTGATCCCAAGCATAGCAACGGCCCCCAGGAAGAGGGCAGTGTCTGGGGACCATTCAGCCTCTGAGTGCTCCGAATGCTCTGAGAAATAAAAGCCCAATGGCATACAGCATAGGGAACAAAGGATCATCTAAATGCGAGACACTTAAAGCTAGAGAGGTAAGATGGCACACCAGCCATCATCCATCAGGCTGCCAGATATTTGTCATGAGTTATATACATACATATTTTCATTATCAAAGCAATCCCCCAGTTACAGATGAGAAAGTCCAAGTCTTAAAATTGGTTTAACTTCCTAATGTTCCTAAGACTGTGGCAGAGTTGGTTTGGTCTGGCATTTAAAATAAATTTCTGGAAGCCAGGTAATTTGGTGCATGCATACCTGTAATTCAAACACTCAGAGGGTGAGACAGGAGGATTGCTTTGAGTTTGAGGCCTCAGGTACACAGTAAGTTCCAGACTAGATAAGACAACTAAGTCTTATTTCAGTAAAACAATAATTACTTCTGGTCATAGGACCAGGCTGGGCTAGGTTCTGGGTCTTTGGAATAGAATCCGACCATAGCAGGAGTGATGAGTCTACAGGATACATGTTTTGCTTAACTAAAGGAATTCCAGGCAAAAGCATTCACATTGGAAATGGACAAGCTGAACTGCAAGTTCTAACCCAAAGGTTCTGCAAGGAGAACCCTTGGTCCCCAAGCAGTCCAGTAGACAATAGACACTGGATGGTGAGCACATCATCCCTTTCTGAGAGGGAAGTTAACAGCCAGGTCTGCCCTGTCCCTTAGGAAGTAGCTGCAAGGGAAGCTGTGGAGGTTAATCCACAGACCAGCTTGGTTGTGTGAATACAGTGGAGTGGGATCCCCATGTACAGTTTCTATATGGATGTCTCTTGTCCCTTGTCAGGACTGACAGGCACACCTCCAGGCCTGTCATCAGGATAGATCCCCATGTTTTGTTATTAGGCTCTGGATAAATACTGCTTTCAGAATAAAAGGATCCTCCTCTGGGAGAGGGAGTGCAAAGAAATGACACCAAGCACTAGTTTGTCACCATCAAAATCTGACCCCAACAGGGAAACTTGACATTATGAGAAGCCCCAGTCTATGACCTTTAAAGACACAACCTAAAACCCCAAGGACTACTGGGAAGTAGCACCTTATGGCTGATAGCGTTGGAGTGTGCTGAACATTGTTAGTTTGGCCACAACACACCCCCTTTCTGCATCCCTTCTCTACAAAGTTTGGGAATTTTCTCCTCCCATCTCTTTCTCTTCTATGGGCAGCCTCACACTCTACCCAAACCGTCCTCATCCTAAATACTTCATCAGGCAGGAGACAAATTGGCAAACAAGCAAGAGTGAGTGCAAGCGATAGAATTATCGAGAAGGAAATACTTACAGACAGGCTTTCCCTAGCAAAGGCTGCAGGGAGACAAGGTAAGGAGAGAGAAAAAGTCAGTCAGGAGGCCAGATGGCAGCTGCTAAGATGAGCCCCACACATCTCCCATGTCTGACCCGGACAACAGATCCCAGACATCTGTCCCTGAGGATCTGGCAACCCTGAAGGGCAATCCTAATAAATTCAGAGGCATCTGTGAAGTGGGGGATAAGGCTGGGCTCTTGCCAGTGCCCTCCATGACCAGATCAGTGTAGCTCTGGATGTCCCCTGCCCCAGGCCTAGGTTAATCTCCTCAGACCTCTGCAACAGAAGATTCCCACAACGCACCAGGATAGAGTGGCATGGTGATACAATTTCAGTTCTGCTTGGTTGTAATAGAAAACTCTCAGACCTAAAGGAGTATCTAGTCTTCTCACCTCATCCTGTGCCCATCTCCAAAGCTAAGGAGACTGAGCCTGGCCATTAAAATCTTACACCTGCCAGGCACAGCAGTGCACTTGAGAGGTGAGTTTGAGGCCAATCTCTAAACATCGTGAGACCCTGTCCTCCACAAAACAACAAAATCCTGCACCTGGGAATCAGAGAGGTAGGATGACTATAAGTTCAAGCCTACATAAAAGAACCTGTGGCCCAAGGGGGGAAAATCTACACTCATGTTAGTGGCAGAGCTACAGTCAGAGCCAGCTCTCCTGGGCCCAACCTTTACTTTATGCCAGACCCCAAGTTACATGCACTGCATAAATCACCTTGTCTGAGCCACTTTTTGCGGTGTATTACTTCCCAATTCCACAGATTAGGAAACTGAGTCCTGGGGAGGTTAAATGAACTTTGGAGGACTCAGTGATCTCTCCATACCACATTCTAGACCTCAGAAAGCTAATGGGAAGCTGGGGGAGGGGGAGTCCACAGAAGCACTGGTAGGCAGCAGACACAGCTAGAGTTGGCTTAGTATGGAGATGAAATTCAGCCAGGCATTGGGGTAAGATCCATTATTTCATGTTTGCAAAGGTTCTTGGCTATCTTTGAAGGGTTGGTTTTCCGAAAACAGATTTGAATGCTCAATAGCCAAACTCTTCCAGCCTTTGATCTTTCAGGCTAGAAGTAGTAAGTCTTGCTGGGTTCTGTTTATTTTTACTGATAATATAACTGCTATGTGAAAAGGTTCCTATCCTAGCTGCCTGGCCCTGTGTATGTATGTATGTATGTATGTATGTATGTATGTATGTATGTATGTATGTATACACATACCGTGCACACATACATCCGTGTATGGGGATGCAGATGAATACAAGCACCACATGAATGGACAATCTAGGGTGTCAATCTCCAAGAGCCTCCCACTTTTTGTTGAAAGGTGGTCTCTTACTGTCCTGGAATTTCACCATATGGGCCAGGCTAGTTGGCCTGTCAGGCTCTAGGGATCCACCTGCTTCTGCCTCCCATCTCGCCATCAGTGATTTTACAGGCATGTCCCTCCACATTCAGCTTTTTGCATGAGTCCTGGAGATATGAACTTGGATCTCTACAGTTGCATGGAAAGAGCTTTATCAATTCAGCTGCCTCTCCAGCTCTGGAGTATTTCTAAGGGGAAGAGCTACACTGGTTCTGGAGAGGGAATAGGCTCTTCTGTGGGACCTCAGCTTTTTTCTGCCACAGAGGTGATAACAAAGGAATTAGCTATGGGGTAGGGAAACATCAGTCCCCTGGTACGCACAGACTCCTGGATTGGGAATTGCTAGAGTACAGACTGTTCTAGAGGTACTAGTCACAAATGTGCACAGGACTGGGGCATTTTACAATTTCTTCTGCTCTGCCTGATTCTGCTTAATAAAGAACAAAGACCATAACCTCAGAAAGGCTGGGCAGAGTCACTGTTGACAAGGAAAGATCTTCAGAGAGGGCATCTCATAATGCACGTACACACTATACACCCACAAACACTGTCTACTGCACATCACACATGCAGCCCACCCTAAACACAGGCACACATCCTCACTTGCAAACACTAACACAGCACCAGATCTGGGGATTGTCTCCCCTGTGCACTCTTCCCTGTAGGCAGTAATTAAAGCAGAATCACTGACTTGTCCGGGCAGCTGGGTGGGCACTTCCGGGGGCAGGCAGCTGGGCAGGGCAGCAGAAGTGGAAGCCACATGCTCCTCAAAGCTGTTGATGCGAGGCTTTTTGGTGGGCTCAGGGCTGGCTAGTGGGGTGACACTATTGCGTCTCATGAGTGGGTTAGGTCCCTTCTTTGCATCCTAAGCAGACAAAGACAAAAGAGAGAAGGCAACAGTTACAAGGAGTGGAGAGGGAGGTAGAAAAGACACACACACACACACACACACACACACACACACACACACACACACACACACACACACACACACACCACACACACTACTCTTATAAGGGTACAACCGGAGGGACACCCAGGTGAGTGGCCTTGACCCTGAGCTGTTGCTGGCACAGAATTTCTCGGTATGTGCAAAACAGGGAAGGAAAAAAATAATTACAACCGCAGCAGAGAAGGGGGTCAGAGAATAGAACCTTACTCCCAGTCACCCCTCCCACAGAGGGCCCAGGAGAGATGGTTGGCTCTGAGATCACAGGTGTGGGAGGGGGAGAAAGGTTTCAGGGCCTACTCCCTTCCATCTGGGTCTGCAGCACACACAAGCACACAGGAAATACACTGTATTCCCCCAAACAGTACCCAGCCTCAATCTAGGAGGTAGAGCATGAGACCAAAGTTGCAGGAAACAGACAGCGGTCTGTCAGCTGGGACGAGATGTCAACCTTCCAATAAAGGATGACAAGACAGGAGAGTGGGCTCCTGGGGTTCAATGCATGACCCAGCACCTCAAAGCCCAGGCCAGCTTCAGCCCCAGCACAGAGCCGGGAAGTATTCTGAGGCCTTTGGAGCCCATCTCATGTTGGGGCTGTCCTCATCCAGCTAAATGAGCACATCGCCCAGGCGCCCTGTTTCAGAAGGGTGGGGCCAGGAGACAGGGCAGCCCAGGGACACAGTCCTCTTCCAGTGTAGTCCACAGTGCAAGCTGGGTGGTAAACTGGCTGACACCCCTTGGACCCTTCCTACCAAAGTCTGACGGTCAAGCTTCTTGGGAATGGGGAAGTCACCTGTTTTGCGGACTCCACAGACAGAAAGTCAAGTTCGGTGTAAGAGGAAGGTCTGACTACACTGGCAAAGTGTTGTATTTTGACAGCCTGCATAAAGCAAATTTAAACCCACTTTCACAACACAGACCTGGACAGATATGCAAACTGCCCAGTAAGGGATTCAACATGACCATACACTCCCTCCCCCCAAAAATCTCAGACCTCCCTAATGTGGAATACAATAACAGCCAGGTGCTGAGTCTCCTGAAGACCATTCCTCGGCGGCTCTTAAGGTTCTATCCTCTAGCCCTGCTTCCTATCTCAAACCTATGCTAACTATGAGCTTACGTGCAGAGAGATGGTGCTGCTGACTGGCTAATTCTGTATGAGCCAGCCTCCTGGTGCTTTTGAGAAGGCACAGCTTTGTTCCTGAACTGTTGACAGCTACTGTGCTAGGGTAATGTTTGAGAGAAGGAAGTAACTTCATTTAACTCACTCTTCCCAGTCAAGTAGAAATGGGGGGGGGGGGGCAATGGACAGAAAGAAAAGAAACAAATCCCATGAAGCCACAGGAAAAAAATAGGCTAGGAACAGAAGTGTGGAGCATGGTAGCTGGCCAGTTGGCACCAAAGAAACTCAGTGAGAACCCTCCAGAAGAAAACCAGATCCAGGATTTCCCAAGGGTCCCGTGCATCTGAGCCTAACTCACGTCTGATCTCTCCCGGTGTGTGCTCACTGATTCTACATTCAAGTAGATGGACTCCACACGGCACCCTGAAGGTGAAAGACAAAAAAGACGCCTTCTGTTAAAAAGATGACCTCATTGGCAGCCCCATAGCCACCAGAAGACCTCAGGGTCAAGGCCCAGCCAGGGCTGCTACTCACCATACGCCACAGGTGTTAGTTTCAGGACGGTATGAAGGGGACATTTCAGGTATGGCATCTCCTCTGGAATGAGACATATGTACATATTATAGTTAAATAAGAGACTTGACGTGAAGGGAGACACTCAGGGGCATCCCTAGGCTCACTGTGAGACTCTCAAGCCTAACCAAAGGCCCTTGGTCACATGGAGGCTTGAGGGTTCTTGGTCTGGTTTATGAAGTGATAAGGCCCACTGAGCATCACATTGTTCAATAGGGAGCAGGTAGAGACCCCCTCAGCAGGCTGTGAGGCAGATCCATATTTAGATTCAAAGCAGAGTAAGGAAGATGGGTCCTCTGCCACTTGCACTCATGGGCCCATTTCCTTCTTCCTTCATTCCTGTACATGACTTGCCCTCAATACCTGCACTCTTGTCAAGGAAGTAGGCCAGTAGGCAGCGTAGGACAGCCTGGTGACAGATGACCAACACATTCTCTTGTCGCTCTAATTCCATGATCACAGGCTCCAAGCGCTGAACAAGGTCCTGGTAGGACTGAGAACAAAGGGATGGGATAGCATGTTAGGAGAGGATAGGCAGAGACAAGTCCTGCAATCACTTGCAGTCTTCATCAGACCAGCTCACAGTCCATCCCCCCACCCCATATATACATGCCCCTCCTTCTAAGTGTTCAGCTCTGTATTTAATGAAATACTACTAGGAAACATGAGGGAAGACTGCAATCCTGTCTGTCTGAACTCCTTCCTCTTGAGCACTGAAGAAAGATCAGACTCTATCACGGACTATTACTCAGGCAGTCATTAAAAGAAACTAAGTCCTGGTACATGGCACAACATGGGAGAACCTCAAACATTTGTATGTCAAGTGGAAGACATTAAGCATCTCCATCTGCACACACTGAATGATTCCTTCTGTGCACCATCTAGAATTGGCAACTCTAGAGACCAGGAATTTGTGGTCACCAGAGCTAGGAGCTAGGAGACGCTAGACTGACTGCTAATGCATCTGTAGTCTCCTTTTGGAATATGGGTGGTGCACATCTGTAATCCTCTGGGGAGGATTGCAAGCAAGGCAGGTCTGAGATATACAATGAGTGCAAAGCTACAACAACAACAACAACAAAAAACCCAGCAAAGGTCCTCCTTGCACTGAATCTTCTGTGTTTTTCTCCTTCTAACCAGAGTTACAGTGAGTGCAGATCACAGTGAGACCAGAAAACAACATGTGGCCCACCAGGACCAGTAACTATGACAGTGGCTCAGGAGGACACCCACTAGGTGTCAACACAGCAGCCTGGCTCAACTCCCGGAGTACACATGGCTCAGCATACTTCATTCCAACTCAAGAGTAGCTGCCTGCTCAGCTATTCCCTCTACCAACATCAGCCTAGACCTGGCACAAGCCATCTAACATGACATCCTCACTGCCAGCCTGTCTACCACGTCTCCTGCCATCCAGGAAAAGATTTTGTCTGGAGTGAATCACCAGCCATACTCTTTGATCTTTACCATACATCATCACACACATCATACACAGACTTCTCATTGTTCCGTGTGGGAAATACAATGCACTTTCCTTGGGGATTTTTCAGGGTTCCCTTTAGTGAGATTTAGGACTAAAGTCATAGTAGATATGAGTTTGCAGAACTGGTGAGAGATAGAGAGAGTTGTATAGGCCTTGTGGGGACTCACCTGGTTCTGCTGCCCCCCCCCAGGCCTTCTCTCAGCCACCTCCATACACAACCCAAGCCACAGCTCCTGACAATTATAAAGAAGAGCCAGCTGACAAGAGAATGAACCTTCTCTTGCTCACCTCGCCTGTGGGATATCGGTAGTAGTATTTGTCCTGTTCACGCAGTGCATACTCCTCAGGGTAGGTGTCTCTGATCTCCTCGTAGGTTAGTTCCTCACACACACCCTGTCAGGGAGACCAACATTCATGCCAGGGAACTCACCCATAGTGCCACCTCAAATAAAGGGGGTCTCAGGAAGCCTCCAGGATTCCAGAGTCTCTTGGAGAGAACTCTCCACTTCCTGCCAGGCCTCCCCCCAGCCACACAGGCCTGGGACTCACAGCATCAATCTCGTTGAGTGCCTTCCACTGCTCATAGGGGAGCCGCAGCGCCTCCGCGGTCTGGATGGTGCTCTTCAGCTGGCTTGTCCACACACGGAGGTCCTTCAGATTCTGCTCCTCCACAAACTTGCTCAAGGCATTGGCGAACTGAAGGAGCACAGGAGACAGAGGTCATCTCAACTCCAGTTCCTTCCATAGGTTTTGTTATGTTGGCAGCCACCAAGACCATCCAAACTGCAAGTGTCACTCAAACCTTATCAGAGTCCAAGAGACCCGATTCTACCTTCCCCTTGCTAGTCCACACTCACATGTACACATACAGACACACAGTATAGTAAGGCCAAAACAGCAAACAACCCACAACATCCTACCCTCCCAAGAACTGTCTCTCTACAAGGTGAAAGCCTTCCTGCCTCCAGTCAGTCCCTAGCCCATATTTTTTTCCTCTCCTCTACCTTCTTGCCCCTGCTGGACAGGCCTGAGTCGCCCCCAATTTTGCCCTGCAGGTTGTATTCGTTCTCGCCATGCCGACACAGGTAGATGGTACGGGGCTGCACATGGATATTCATCAGGTAGTACACAATTCGGCTCTGGATGTGGTCCTGCACTCGGTTCACCAAGAACCTCCGGCCAACGTCAATCACTTTGATGAGCGACAAGTCCCTGCAAAGCAACATCATTGAGGACCACCACTCAGGACTCACCCTAGGCCCAGCCAGCTTCCTGGGGGCCTATAACAGTTGACTGTTGTGAGTCTTCTCTAGGAGTCAGAGAGGAAACGAGCAACCATTCCCACAGCCAGGCTGTTCAAGTCAGGTAGTACAGCTGGAGAGATGGCTCCCTCAGCAATGTACAAGCACAAGACCTGTATGCACATCAAGTTCAGATGCACATTCAGAAAATGCAAGCCACCCCTCATTTTGAACCTACCCATCCACCACTATCTCCCTCTAAATGGCCCCATCTCTTATGTTTTATTAGTGCAGCCCTTTATGCATGGAGGTGAGGCCATCCACTGGGGTATGGGCAATCCAACCTAGCAGCAGTCATGTCCCCAAAAGAGAGGGACCCTCCCTCTCTCACCAGCCAATAGCTCCTCCACCAAAGGGCGGGGCCTCAGGGACCCTCCAAAAGCCATTTGTAGAATTTACAGACATATTTGGGAGCTGTTTTATGAAAACATCAAGAAGACATTTCAAGCTCCCATGTGGATAATTGAGGGTGGTAACCTCTGGGAATCACCTGTCACATTTATCAGGGTCAAGAGGCTGGTAGCTGGCTTCATAGCAATTGATTCTCTTCATGAAGTCGTCCATGGCTTCTGCCGAGTTGCAGTCTTTGTAATCCGGGCTGGAGATTTTAACTTCCTGTAACATCACAAAGAGCAGCTGATGAATCACACTGGAAGGCTTTTTGCTTAGATTAAACAGGATTTGGGCTTTCAAATGGGGAAAGCCCAGAAATGCTCAGCATAAAGATTATCAGACCCAGCATCATCTAAGAGGAAAAAAGAATGATGCATGGCCTTATGGTTACACAGGGAGAGTGCCCATGAAAGACAGACACAGGAAACCCACGGAGACCCCATAAGGAACACATTTGGAATATACACTGAGGTGGGTCTAATAACTGAGTCAGCCTGGCCCCCAATTCAGCAGGACCCCACAGAAGCATACCAGGAGCAGGCCTTAAGTTACAAAAGGCACACTAAGTGTTGCTCTTGGTCAGGGTTTCTTCATCTGTTCCAACGGAAGCACTGTCCACCTGTTCTAGTCTGTGTGATGACATCTAACTAGACCTGGTATGACTACCTTTCAGAGCTGCCCCTCTTAGACAAGGAGTCCCCTGTAATTGGACAACTTCGCAGAGAAACCCAGGTAGATGTGAGGGAAACTCAGATTGATTTTTGGTCTTTGGAGGCAGGGTCTTATTATCTAGCCTTAACTGGACTGGAACTTGCAGAATGGCCTTGAACATTCTAAAACCTCCTACCTCTCTCTGCCCAGTAAGTGCTGGAATTGCTAGGCAGGCACCATCATGCCTGCCCTCAGAACTGTTCTAATCTTATGCTTCCACATCTATGAGGCAGACAGGATGATGGGAAGAAGGCCTGGAAATGGACCACAGGTGGTTCCCAACTTTTTTGCTTTTGGTTTCATTTTGTTTGCTTGTTTTGAGACAGGCCCCCATGTACCCCAGGTTTCCCTTAAACCCACTGTGTAGCCAAGGATGACCTTGAACTTCTGATCTTCCTGTATCCATCTCCCAAATGCTGATATTCCAAGTATTTACTACCACACCCAATTTACGTATTGCAGGGGACTGAACCCACAGCTTCATACGTGGTAGACAAGCACTCTAGCAACAGAGCCACATCACAAACATGGTTGCCCAAGAATCTGAATGTATTTAGTACTGCTAAACTGTACACTAAAAATAGCTACAAAGGCCGGTTGTATTTTTTGTGAACTGTACAATAGAAACATAAATACGGGTCACAAATCCCTGGACCTAATCTGTAAAACTGCTTTTAGGTTTAATCAGAGAAAGATTTCTGAACACAAATGATCAAGGCCAATAGCCATGTGAATGAACAGAAAGCTACTACTAGACAACCCCCAACTAAGCTTGAGAGACTACTCAATGAGGAAAATGATTTCACAGCTGCAAAGTACTTCACTATTGAGTGGCACAGGGAAAATAAAACCAAAGGAAAATGGTAAAGCCCTCTGTGAACACAGCACTTCCCCTTCCTCCAACTTTCAGCCTCTAGACCTGGTCTTCCTGAAGTACAAGCTTGTTTCTTAGAAATACTTGCAGATATTCCCACTGTCTTGAAGAAAAAGACCAATGAAAGAAGCTACAAATGCTTAGTGTCCCTTTAAAGGTAAGATGTATTTTGGGCAAGGTATAGTGGTACACACCTGTAATTCCAGCACTCAGGGAATGGGAGCAAGGTGCCTTGAGATCAAGGCCAGCCTGGGTTACACAGTGAAACCTTGTCCCATATAGTAAATAAATAAATAAATAAATGGTATGTCTATGCAGTCACATCACCTGCATCCCCTACCTATGAAAAACTGGTTTTCTTTATAAATATGTCCTATTCCAATATGATTAAACTGGAAATCAGGTGTGATGCTCATACCCACAATCCCAGGACTAGAGGACCAGGGCAGGAGCCTTGCCTCAAAATCATGACCAGCCTGGGCTACACAGTGTTCCAGGACAGGCTGGGCTTCAGTGTGAGAATCCTGCCTCAAATACACAATAACAAAGCTGAAAAGAAAATGATCTAAAACTATAAGAAGTTGTCAGTTGGTGAGAAAGCTCAGATCTCTACATTCTTATGTGACCCAGGTGCCTACCCCCCATCACACATGTACACACACCCACCAAAACTGGCCTGTGAAAAAGTCTTTGTAATAATCATTTCTGTTTGTGATTTATTGTTATCAAGTAATAAAACAAAGGCTTAATCAAAAGATGTTGCCATTGACCTTGACGTATCTAGACAAACGACCCCTGGCACAGTAGAGTTGACAGGGAGGGAGCACATCACGACACCCTTTCTTTCCAATCTGGGAACTTTGTCTTTGGGATACTGGGATTTGGAGGCTTTGGTTTACATAAAAGCATCTTTCCCTACTAGGAACCTGGAAAGCAAAAGTGAACATCTGGATGGCCTCCCTGTATGCCAGGATGAGCTGCTCATCATGTCTGACTCACTTGATGTCTGCCACCAGGTGAAACTACTCCCTGACTGTCTCCTTTATCTACCATATTCCAACCAAGACTGCAAATGATCTCATGGTATAAGTGGCCATATACAAACAGGCTTCCTAATTGTCTTACCATGATGTTGGAGGCCACAACAGTAGGGTCGTCGCATACAGACTCAATGAAAAATGCCTGGAGGAAGCAAGCAAGACAGAAATGTAAAAACAACCCACAAAAGGCCAACTTTGATGTCACTGTGATACAAGAAAAGAAACCAGCAGGAAAAGGATGGGGCTGGGGAGATGCAAAGTAAGCTAGACTCAGACAAACTCATGCTTCCTTTTATATGCAAAACCTAGATTTAAATGTATGGGGGAGAAGGCAGGTATCATGACAAAGAGGAAGAAGACTAAAGGGAGGAGTGGGGAATGACAGGTTAATGGAATAGATGACTATTTGGACCAGTAAGTCAGAGAAAGGGGGTGGGGGTGGGGGGGCAAGAGAAGATGGAAGGACAAATAGGAACAAAGTATAATGACGCTCATTATGTCTCAATAAAACCCGTGTGTGTGTGTGTGTGTGTGTGTGTGTGTGTGTGTGTGTGTGTGTGTGTTCAAGTACTAGAAACACTTGTCCCTTTGCTAACCAAAAAATTAATGGGGGGAGGGGGATTGGGAAAGTCCTCCATAAAACTCCAACTTTCCATGGCCATGGCCTTCACCTCCCCCAGGGAGGGAGGGCTCCACTGCCCATAGGCATCCTGCCACAAGGAAGACCTTGTTTTAAGACAGCAAAGTGTGCAACTAGCCATGAGTGGAAGCTCACACCCGCAAATCCCAACACTTATCGGACTGAGGCAGAAGGCTGCAAGTTTGGAGCTAGCCTGTGCTATACAGAGGATGTTCCAACAACCCTGCCTAACAACTTGACAGAAAGAGGCTGAAGCCAGAGTCAGACAATCAGCTGTTCCCAAGATGTTTTCCTCTCTGAACTTGCTGGGGAGGCAGGTTTGGCTCACCTTGAAGTCATTTTCTTTGGCAAAATGGAGGATCATGTGTCTCCTCTCTCTAGTAGTGTTGGTGGCATCAAAAACCTGATAGAGAGGAAGAAGGCTCAGAAAAACTGGTAGTAGCACTTAACCAAACCACAAGGAATTCGATCTGTTGTTTCCAGAAATAAGCCCTAAATTCCTCCTTCTAGACAAAGTGTGTACTATCTCCTAATCTCTCTATGGTGCTCCCAGACTCCCTTCTCATCCTCTGCCCACAGCCCTCAGGCACAGCAGGGGGCAGAGGAACTAGCAAGCAGTAACATACAATGAGGGGCCAGAGAATGACCCCTGGCTGCTGTGGCTGGCAGCAAGAGTGAAGTGGTGCCCACATGTCCATTACGCAAGTGAGAGACAGAGCTATGTCCCAACATCCATCCCAAGATACAGTTCTGAGTCATGAGCTGCTCTGGGCCACCTGTTCCCTAAACCCTTATATTTGTCCTTGTTCTTACTCTACAGTAGCTCTCCACACAGCTTGCGCCAATGAGGACAAAGGTGCCTGTGTCCCCCAGACTTACTGCGATCTGTCCTCCTTCCTTAGTCAGGTAACTTTTGACATCTCTCAGGGCAGCTAAGGCACACTGTCTGCAAGCACACAAGAGGAAAAGCACCGGTCAGAGCAGGCTCAGCCAAGCAGTCACATCCCTGTGACACACACTTAAGTTCCAGTTCCAAACTGCTCATTGCTAGACAGGACTCTTTAGGTCAGGGGCCTCCGACCTGGGGACCAGCACAGACACCCACCTCCACACAGCTGAGGGAGGCAGCCATCATGACTGGCTACACAATGGGATCAATTTCCCTGAGAAACATTTGTATTTGGCTTTGTGGGTTGTTTTGTTTTGTTTCTTCATAAAGGGTCTAACTACACTGCCCAAGCTGACGTTCAACTCTGTAGCCCACTCTAGCCTCAAACTCCCAACAATCCTCTCTCTCACCTTAGCTCTCCAGTGTGGAGAGTCCAGCCACCTGTTACCATGCATGGCCTTCTTTAATTTCTTAATCTTTTGTTCTTTGTCTTTCTTTTATGGTACTGGGAACTGAAATCAAGGCCTGAACATGCTAACCAAGTGTTCTGCAACAAAACAACAGCTCCAGTCCTTTTTTTTTTTTTTTTATTTTAGTTTGAGACAGAGTCTCACTATCTTATCCAGTCTGGATTTGAACCTACTCTATAGCTTAGGCAGGCCAGAAACTTGCATTCTTCCTGCCTTAACCTCCAGAACACTGGCTACAGAAACAGTGCATCATGCTCAGCTTAAAAATTAAACCTGGGGGGCTTTTTAAGAACTGGTGCCAAGGGCTAGGGATATAGCTCACTTGGTAGAGTGCTTGCCTAACATGCATAAATAAAGTCATGGGTTCAGTCTGCAGCACGGCATAAAACCATGTTTGGTGGCACAGTCTATCATCCTCGTACCAGGGAGCAGAAGCCGAGAAGGATCAGAGGCTCAACCTCAGCTACATAGGAAGCTCAAGGCAAGCCTAGGCTACATAAGACCCTATCTCAAAAATTAAAAATAAAAATAAAAACCAGTGCTAGGCAGATAGGATGGCAAAAATACTCATATAAAAGCTGTACTCCAGAGGCTAAGGCAGGAAGACAGATCTGAGCCAATCTGAGCTATATAAGGTAGTGCCAAGCCAGCCAGGATTATATAACAAGACCCTAACTTAAAACAAAACAAAATAACAGTACTAATAAAATAAAAATGGATGCCAGAGCACACAGAGATAGCCTCACTGGGTATGCCTGGGGCTGTGCCTAGCATCAGAGATCGGGATCTCTTCCCACACCCAAGCTGATTCCAGCACCATGCAGAATGGAAAAGCACCGCCCTGTCACCTGCAGCTTAAGAACTCTTTTGCAAATGCAAACTGATGATTTCCAATGAAAGGGACTTTGTTCGCTCCTGAGCTCCTGGCATGTGGCTGCTGTTGAACTGTCTCGGGTGGCTCAGTTCATACTTCTGGGAGCAGATCAAAGCAGCCAGTCACAGAGAGGCCAAGAGACTTGTCCTACTACTAGCTAGGTCTAATGGCCACCAGCAAAGAGTCAGCGTGAAGACTGGCCTTTTCTTCCTCTTACAAAACCCGACTTCAGAACAAAGGAAGTCACAGGGTGGGAAGATAGCTCAGCTCATAGTAAAGTGTTTGCCTTGCAAACACAACAACCTGAGTTGGATTCTCAGAGCCTACATGAAAGAGGAGGAGGAAACAGCAGCTGCTGGCGGTGTGCACTTGTCATCCCAGTGCCAGGGAGGTGGAGAACACTGGGGTTCACTGGCAGCAAACCAGCCTAGCCTACTTGTTAAATTCCACAATTACAGACCCTGCCTCTAAAAAGAGGCATGTGGAGTTGGTTCAGTTTAGGCAAAGCACTGCCTGCCACACATGCATGAGGACATGAGTTTGCATCTCCAGCTCTCACCTAAATGCCAGGCATGGTGCCACTTTCTGTAACCCTAGCACTGGGGATGTAGAGACAGGCAAGTCCACAGAGCTCACTGGCCCCGCAATCTAGTTCATCAACTGACCCTGTCTGAGGGCTGGAGAGATGCCTGAGCAATTAAGAGCACTTGTTGCTCTTCCAGGACCTGGGTCTGATTCCCAGCACCCACTTGGAAGACCATAACCTCCTTTAACTCCAGCATCAGAGGATCCAATGCCCTCTTCTGGCCTCCCCAGATACCAGGCACTAACATACTTGCAGGCAAAAACCCATACACATAAAATAATTTTTTAAAGAGACTCTGTCCCCCAAAATAGTGAAGCAATAGAGGAATATGCCTGACATCCTCAGGTTCCACAGGCATGGACACACATACCCACTCCCACTCACCTACATACCCACACCCACTCACCTACATACCCACTCACACTCACCTACATACCCACACCCACTCACCTACATACCCACTCACACTCACCTACATACCCACTCACACTCACCTACATACTCACTCACACTCACCTACATACCCACTCACACTCACCTACATACCCACTCACACTCACATACCCACTCACACTCACCTACATACCCACACCCACTCACCTACATACCCACTCACACTCACATACCCACTCACACTCACCCACATGTATAGATATATTTAATTGTGAAGTGGACAATGCCCAAAGAACATGCAAGGTCCTCCTCAGGCCTCCACAAAAGTGTACAGATACACACGCGTGCGCACTCACACACACACACACACACACACACACACACACACACACAGAGAAAGGAAACCCATGGAAGCTTAGGCTTACTTTCGGACTCTCATGGCTTCCTCATTGTCAGGCCGGAAGAAGTTGTAAGAGCTGTACTGCTTTACGGCCTCTCGTCGATACTCTCCTACATTGAACACTGGACAAGAAAGACAAGGACAGTCCGGAATGAGCCATCAGGAACAAAAGGCTGCTCAACCACAGAGAAAACAAACCAATACCTATTTGAATAAGGAATCTCTTATGGAAACAGTGTGGACTTCCCAGTCCAGGCTTGTCATCCCCAGGTCACAGTCTAGGAAACAGGGACCAGACCAAAGGACAGCACCCATCACTCTTCTTGTAGCTAAAGTTGTCTCCTAGGGACCAGATCCCAATCCTAGCCTCCCAGTGTCATAAACCAGAAACAGACTCTGAGAACAGCCACAATCAGGGAAAAAAAAAAAAAGAGTAAAGATGTCACTCAGTTGTACCTGTCTAGCATGGATAAAACTCTGGGCTGGATCCCAGCACCAACATTGGCATGGTGATAGATGCTTGTAATTCTAGTACAGTGGCTATTCAGTTAGTTCATTGGACACCACTGAGCTATCAAACATTGTCTCAAAATGATAGATAGATAGATAGATAGATAGATAGATAGATAGATAGATAGATAGATAGATAGGCTGGAGAGTTAGCTCAGCAGTTAAGAGCGCATGCTGCTCTTTACAAAGGACCAGGATTGAATTCCCAGCACCCACATGGAGATTCACAGCCATCTATAACTCCAGTCCCAAGGGATCTGACTCCCTCTTTTGGCTGTCTGGAGCATGAAGCATATATGTAATACAGATACATATATGCAGGCAAAATATCCATACATATAAAATAATGAAATAAATAAATGCTACAAGAAATAAGGATGGTTTTCTGCTTATGGTATCCAAATGTAAATGGATCTCACTGACCAGCCAGGCTAGCCTACTTGTTGAGCTATTAATGCTAAATTACCCCTGCCATGTCTAAATTAGCCATGTTCCTGTTGGCACACCTATGCTGATGAGATCACATTTAATAGTTACTGCTTAGCACATGCAGACCTAGAGTCAAGCACCCGTATTAAAAATAAAAATCTCAACACAGTGAGGGATGCTAATTCTTACCCTCAAGATACTTTCCATTTAGTTAGGGCAGGGGTGTATAAAATGCCATCAACAGTATACAGATGAAGCTGCTCAAGATAGTCACTAATGGAAGGCCACAGTTACATGTGATAAGACTTTCAAAGGAAAAAGACACACAGAGAACGAGGTCACCACAGGGAGCTTGATGAAGTGAGTTTCAATAATTGGACTGGGAAACAGGATCAAACACCAATAACCCAGGACATTTGTGCCTGTGAGCAGCCACCTTGAGGATGCCAGCTGTTAGCCTTGAGTCTGAGCTTACCTTTTGTTGGAACACCTATCCAGTTGAGGTAGCGAGTCAGCTTCTTGGAGATGTAAGTCTTACCACGGGCCGGGAGGCCCACCATCACAATCACTGTTGGGGAGTTGGTCAGCTTTGGCCCACAGGCTGGAAAAACCAAGCAAGACGTCATCAATTGAAGAGCGAAAGTTAATGGCCAGAGTCCTATGCCCAAAGACGGATTCTGAAGAATGGGACCAAAGTTGAGTATGGTGGGACATGTCAATAACCCCAGTCCTTGGGACAGAGGCAGGAGAATTGAGTGTTCAAGGTGATCTAGAACATAGTTGAGTTCTAAGCCAGCCTGGGCTACACAGAGAGTTAGTTCCAGGCCAGCCCGGGCAACAATGTGAAACTATCTCAAAGCAGTAAAAAAGAATATTGCTAAAGTTATGATGTCATTCCACATCCAAAAGCCCCTGCCATCTGATGACTCAATGGAACTACACTTCACCCCACCCCCACCTAGTGACCACACCCCTTGGCCTTGTAGTTCCGTCTCACTTTCCAGGCAGTAATTGGCAAAGGCCGTTCCAAACATAAATGCACAAGCAGATATGGAGGAACTGAGCCCCAGACAGGGATTCCAGTTCTTAACAAAATAGCATAAGAGCATTTCTTGGGGGTATAAAAATGGGTTCCTGTTGCCAAGATGGGTAAAATTCACAGAAGGGAGAGATTATTTTCTAATTCAGTATGTAAATTGAGCAAGCACATGGGAAGCAGACAGAGGTGAGCCTCAGAAACCAACCCATTTGCTAAACTTCACTTTAAAAAAAAAATTAAACAGTAGGAGCTTATCAAGTAAAAGTAGGTCAGGGACCCAGAATGCTGGGCCCCTCCTCAGCTGGGCACCATGCCTGTGCCTCTCACATCCTCCCTGACCACCCCCTCCATCCCTCCATTCTGCTGCCAGGTTCTGATGGATGCCAGGTTCAGAGGGACAAGTGAGTCTGCCAGTCAGAGGGTCCTAAGTAAGCTGATTACTAAGTCCCAGGCAGGCTCCCAAGAGACACTCTTGCCTGTGATGAATAAGTACCCCATATATCCTTAGAATCTCAATAAGACAGAACACCAGGGACAGAGGTTTTCAGAAAGCAGCCAAAAGAATCCTGCGAGACAAACTAAAGTTCCAGTATTTCCTTGGCTGTCTCCTTGCCACTGAGACTCTTGGGCGACTCTTGCATCCTGGCGACAAGTGAGCTCACAAGCCAAGGAGGCTGCCTGCCAACTTTAGCCCAGCTGGCCTTCTCCCATCCCAGACACAGGCTGCACAGCCTGCAGGGAAAGAGATGAGAGTCATGCCACCAATCTAGACAGATGTCAGATTTAGATAGAGGCTCACGGGAAGTCTAAACAGAAGTGGGAAACGAACATGGATCTTTTGCTTCTAGGGCAGCAGGCTAGGGTCTGAGTTGAAGCAATCATGACAAGCAGGAGTGAGTGATCTCTTCAATAATGGGGACCTGGCTGAGGAGTATGAAGCCATCTAGACAAGAAAATTCAGAAGCCAAAGACAGCCCTTAGGAACATTCCCCATGAATGCATTCCAGAGGCCCTAGACAGAACAGGTACCTAGAGGACAGAAGCTCCTGTCTCTCCACCAATGGTCCCTTCTCCCACCCTTAATACCCCACTAATCCATCTCTGAAAGCATCCAGAGATGCCTGGAAACAGGTACCCATACATGCATGTGTACATGGGTAGTTTCTGTTGGAACTGTGTTGGGGATGCAGAGGCAGAAGCAGGCTGAATTATCAGATCAGGGATTATGTCTATCTACTAATCACTGGAACAAATCTCTGGCAGGAGACACTTTGGGGGGCGGGGGGCGGGAGGCAATACCATAGACTCAGCAGAGTGCCGCTGAATTTCAAGTGCAAATAAACCTAGATTACTCTCTTAGTTGACAAAGCAAAAGCCATTCTTCTGTCAAAGTTAAGGAGCTCTTGGGAGCTGCCAAACCAAATGCAGCTTTATCACCCAAACATCTATCTGAGCATGGGAAGATGCATAAATCCTTCCAGATGAATCTAGTGTCCCCCTCAGAGCCCTTTTAAAGTTAACAACCTGGCTCAAGGGTCTCCCTGAACATATAACGTCCTGTCCCTGCCCCTAGCCCCAGGTTCTTTTCTTCAAAGACGTTTTTACCACTGAAAAAGAGACACCAATCATGAGCCCTCATCCAACATCTCACAACACCCCCTGCCATATTTCTTCCCCCAAACACCTCAAAATATTGAGTTCAACATAAGATTTCCTAAGACAAACACAATGCCTTCTTCCCTTTTATATAAATGTCAATGTTTTGTTTGTTTGTTTGTTTGTTTGGTGGGTTTTTCCAGACACTGTCTCTCTGTGTAGCTCTGGTTGTCCTGGAACTTGCTCTGTACACAAAGCTTGCCTTGAACTCAGAGATCCACCTGCCTCTGCCTCCCAAGTGCTGGGATTGAAGGGGTGCACCACCAACGCCCTTTCAATGTTTTTTTTTTAACCAGGTTTTTATTTTTTTGGCAACAAATCTAGGTATTAATTTAAATAAGGATAAAGGAATACACAGATGTTCTGTTAAAGTGTGTTGGTTAGCTTCCATTTGTCAACTTGACTAGATTTAGAATCACCATGGAAACACACCCCTGGGGTATCTGTGAGAATGTCTACAGCCTGGGTGAACTGAGGTGGGAAGACCCACTCTAGCTGTGGGTGGCACCATTCCATGGCTGTGAGTAGGCCTGAATAAAGAGGAAGGGAGCTGAACACCCAACTTTCAAGTCTCTCTGCTTCCGGCCTGCAGATGCAAAGACTCAACTGTCTCACATCCCTATCACCACCACTTTCCATCCGAGACAGACTAGACCCTCAAACTAGTCAAAATAAACACTTCCTTCCAGAAGTTGCTTTTGTTACAGCAATGAGAAAAACAGCCAATACGCAGGGGAGGGAGGGTATCTAAAGAGAGCTAGGCCCTGGTGGCAGTTTGGGACGATTCATACTAAAAGTATTGCCCATAGTTAAGACCATGGTTCCCTAAGGAAGATTCACAGAAAGGCAGCACTCTACAACGTCATTAGGCTTATTTGCTCACATATTCATAAGACCAGTGCTCTGGATGCTGGGTGGGAAAGATGACACGTGGACAAACTGAAGTAACATTCCTGAGGAGTACCTTGGAGCTCAGACCTGCCTGCCCAGACTAGGCCCACCATTGTCAGTTCTTAACACAGTCTTTCTGCTTATGCCAGCTTCCTGCAGGTAGACACACACAAAGTAAAAACAGAAGAGCAGCTGGGGAGCTACAGGATTGCATGGCTGAAGAGCAAATTATGGGAAGGGAAAGCCTAAAAGTTGGTTAAACCCCCAACTTGAACGGTGCTTGTCTAGATCAATTAAGAGGCAGATGCAGCCTGAGTCCTCACTTCAACACTTCTTCCTAGACTAAGTGATTAATACCTTCAATAACATGTGGCCAAGTGGAGACATTGAGAAAGCAGACTTCAATCATCCCACCATCTGATACCCATAACTTATTTTCCCAAAATATAATTGGGAAGATCCTTAGCTCTGGCCCCACACCTCACCTATGCTTGGTTCTGCCCAAACACTTTGCAAAATGTTAACGTTAGAAAAGGATAGCCGGGCGTTGGTGGCGCACGCCTTTAATCCCAGCACTCGGGAGGCAGAGGCAGGCAGATCTCTGTGAGTTCAAGACCAGCCTGGTCTACAAGAGCTAGTTCCAGGATAGGCTCCAAAGCCACAGAGAAACCCTGTCTCGGAAAAAAAAAAAAACCAAAAAAAAAAAAAAAAAAAAGGATGCGAAGTCCTCTCCATCCTTTTGTGCAAGCATTGTGCGTTATGCTTCTACGACAAGCTCAAGGGAAAACACAGAAGGATCTGTTTAGCACAGACAGCTGTGAACCCCGAAGGGACCCATCTCCCCAGCTGTCTCAGAGAACTGAGATTAGGCCTTTCTGAAGGAACTACCTCAATCTACTTCCATCAAGCAAGGGCAAAACGGAGGTGTACAGGAGACGTACTTTGACCATATAGGTATACTACCACATCTAAGGTCTCACTGAAAATGGGCTTAACCTACCTGGTCCTCGGAACATAATAAACACCAACAGAAGGCAATGTGAGTCATAGAATTGTTCACTAGATAACAGCATCTCTCCTGCCATCAACAAATTAGCCTACAGCACCCTCCAAGTCTGACAGAGTAATATGAAGAGAGCTTGTCTCATTAGAGTGAACTTGAGGATGTGGGAGCAGGGAGAATACCGCTTATAGATACCTCTTTTAAAAAGTTCTCATTCATGGTTACAGTGTATGTGCACTGCTTACCATGGACCCCTTGTCTCCTAATATCTAATTAATCTGATAACCATAGAATGGCCTTGAACTTCATAACCCCATATCTCCGCCACACACTGCAATGGGATATCTTAGTGACTCAGTGTTAATTTTGGGAGGTAATACGATATAAAATAGCAGTGCTAATAAGTATGCAGTGCCAAAAGTCCAGTATACAGAGTTAAAAGTCACACCTCATCACCACATTGGATCTTTGCACACATTTATCACTTGGTGTCCTCCTTTCCTTTTCTGTACAATACTGGGATGCTTCCAATACTGATAGTGACAACGAACTGCCACATAACTCACCTGAAATGACTGCCTGGCTGGACATCAACAAGATAGAATTCTATAAGGTTTTGAATACCAAACCCACCTTCCTTCAATGCAGTCTATATCGTAAATCCTAACCAAAGATAAATTGGTATCTTACAGCCATGTATTTAGGAAAAATAAAAAGTTGAGGACTGGCAAGATGGCTTTGTGGGTGAAGGTGCTTGCCTCACAAGCCTGAGGACTCAAATTCAATCTCTAGAAGCCACTTAAGGGTAGGAGAGTACCAACTCCACAGAGCTGTCCTGACCTCCTCCATTATTCTCCACAGCATGTATTACCCTCTAATCATAGTAAGTAAATAAATACTTGGAAAGAAGATGCTTTTGGGGCTGGACAATGGTGGCACACACCTTTAAGCCCAGCACTTGGGAGGCAGAGGCAGGCAGATCTCTGTGAGTTCAAGGTCGGCCTGAGCTAGTTCCAGGACAGAGAAACCCTGTCTCAAAAAAAAAAAAAAAAAAAAAAAAAAAAAATTTGTAGCTGCTGTTTAAGGTAACACTGTGCAGTCAGTTTTAATGTCCCTTTGCTCCATTAAGGATGGGATCATTGTACCTACATCTACTATATCCCAAGCCACCCATCACACTGCCCAAGGCTGGGATAGCTCACAACCCAGATACATTAAAAATACAAAAAAGCATAACCTTCTTGGAACTGAGGAAACTTGGGTTCCAAGCAGGTAACAGCATCCAACTATATAGCAGGCTATAGATTTTCAGTGCAGGTAACAGGAAAGGCAGCTCTTGTTGGAGGAGAACTGAAGACCACTTAAGCTAATTTGCAAATACAGTAAAGTCTCCCTGAATTGTGGCGTAAACTGGCAGAAGCTTCCAGTTTTGCAAGAAGCATTTATCACAATGTTGGTAAAGAAATTTGGCACTGAATTACTGTGCTTCACAGACAAACATATCATCAGGTCTTTTTTTTTTTTTTTTCTTTTTATCAAGGCAAGCTGTGGGGACAAGGCTAGGCTTGAACTCAGAGATCTTGCCTGACCTTCACTCTTGAGTGCTAGGATTAAAAGTGTGCACCATCACACCTGACATTTGGGATTTGTTTGCTCTATGATTATTTTTTATTTGTTTATTTTGGGTTTTTTTGTTTTTGTTTTTTGTTTTGGTTTGGTTTTTGGTTTTTGAGGGCAGGGTTTCTCTGTGGCTTTGGAGCCTATCCTGAAACTAGCTCTGTAGACCAGGCCCGCCTTAAACTCAGAGATCCGCCTGCCTCTGCCTCCCTAGTGCTGGGATTAAAGGCGTGCGCCACCCATGATTATTCTTTTAGTTTTATCTGGACAATTTTCTTCATGCCCTCTAGCAAATCAGCCTCAGGCGTTGGCTGCCAGCCTCTGATGTGGAGACCATATGTAAAGACAGTAACAGGGCTGGAGCTGTAGCAGTTAGGAGGGTTCTTGCCCAGCATTCACAAAGCCCAGGGACCAGTCCCCAGCACTGAGTAATCTAGGCATAGTGTTGCACATCTATAATCCCAGCAAAACTGGGAAGAGAAGGAAGGAGGATCAGACATCCAAGGTCATCTCCACACCAGTGAAGTCAAGTCAGATGTGTCTGGAAAAAAAAAGTTTAGGTGGGTGTGGCAGCACAAACTTAGAACCCCATCGAAGTTGACACCAGCCCAGTCTACATAGTTCCAGGATAGTTATAGCACAGAAAGACCTTGTCTCCGAAAGAGAAATTCCACAAGACACAAGATTCCCAGTGTCTGTACAGAAGTAATTTCTTTTCTCCATTGCAGTCAGAAACCAGTTAAGTACAGGAAAGATAGCACTAAAAATATGGATATGCACTAAACACCCTGGCTCCAGATATCTGTATGTGAAGGAATATGTCTGAGGCTATATACACGAGAATTCCAGAATCGGGTGAGCTGCTCACCTTCATCTGGCAGCTTTAGATACACAATGTTACTACGGAGCCAGCCCCACTGAACTTAGGGGCCCTTGAAAAAGTTGCCATGGTTCCTGAAGACCCAAACAAGGGAAGAACACACACATAGGAAACCAACCCTTATTTTGTGTGGCCAATTTAAGTCCAAAAATACGCTGTAATTTGACTTATTAAAAAGTCCAGAAGGGACAGGGGTTTAAATTTGGTCTTGACCGACTTTCCCTGTTTTTGCTGTTGTTTGTTTGTTGGGCAGAGTCTCACTCTGTAGTTCAGGTTCATGATTCTCTTAACCTCAGCCTTCTCAGTTACCCGGCTACAGTGCAGTGAGATTGTGGGTGTGCCACCCGGTTTGACTCTTCCCTGGGGCATTTTTATAAGGGCAGCACCAGTGTATAAACATGTCTGACATGCCAAGTCCTTACCCCTGACTTCCCTGTCCAAAAGAGAAAAAAGTGTCTTGGGGACCGGTTCCACCAACGCCCTCGGGTCCAGCAGAAGACCTGCTGGAGGTGTCCCATACTGCAACACAGGGAAGCTGGTGACTCAGGCATACACTGAGCTGTCATGTCCTGTGGTGGCCATCCTGTAAAACGTGGCAGTGGAAAAGCCTACCCTGCAGCCCGGTGCTCAAGTGTCCCCAGGTGACAGGAAACCATCTTCCGGCTTTGCTACTGGATCCCATGGTTACATCCCAAACTACAAACGTGGTCTGAACAACATGCCCACTAGGCAGCTCACTTCTGTCTACCCCCATGGGCTCCTGGGCGCGCTGCCTAGAGCGGAGACGTCGTCTTAGAGCAATTCCCTCCGTCCTTTCCAGAGGCACCCTTCCCCAGCTAGGGATGGAACTGAACGAAACCTTCCCAAATCATTTACCAAAAGCAACAGGTGGGGCTCGAAACCAAACCACCATTCTGTGCTCCGGGTAAACGAGTGCGCCTATGAAACACCACCAGTGTGCAGTCACCAAATTCATATACCATCCCTAAAACCAAAAGCCTGAAATCTCGGAAGTGAGGGTGAACATGGAAATATACAGAGGTGCAGAGAGATACGAGGGAGGAAGAGAGGGAGAGAAGGAACCTGAGGAAACTCAAAAGAAAGGGGCGGTGGCGACCGCGGCCGCGCCCCAACTGCAGTCGGGCGCCGGGTCTTCTCAGCCTCTGGGAGGCGCTGGCTCGGTGATCTCAGGCTAGGCCGGGCACACTGGAGGTTCCGGAGCCACAGCGCCCCTGCAGCCCAGTCCCGGAGACGCAACCCGCCGCCACCCCCGCCTCGCCCCGCCGGCCGGCACGAGTGCGCTTCCCGCAGAGGGGAACCGGCACAAAGCCTCCGCACACACAATGGCCGGGCTCTGCACGCGGCGCAGTCTGCAGCCTAGCCCCCCACGCAGCTGCACTCACTTCTGGGCAACGAGGGTCGGTGATCGACAGGCACCCATATCTTCTGCACCCGGCTCTGGGTCAGTTCCAAAGGCATTTTCGTAGCTGCACTCAGCGACCTGCCACCCCAGGAGAAGAGACTCCGACTTGGGGAGAAGAGCAGTTGCAGATCCCCCCGGAACAAAGGACAGGAAGGGTGCGTCCGCCTGCACGCGGCTGGGCGCTCCCTTGCGCTGCTTTGGAAAACGTGCTTTGTGCGAAGTCTTGGAGGATCGCCTGAGCGGAGACACGAGACGGATGAGATCTGCGCGGGCTTGCGGCTCTGCGCACCGCTGGCTGGCTGATCGGCTCTGTTCAGAAGCTCAAGGGATGCTCCAGCACAGTGACAGCCGCGCTCCCGCCACCCAGCACTGCCACTTGCTCCTCTCTTGCTCTATCGGGATGCCACAGGCACTGCCCGGCCTTTTAAGATCTGACCGGTTACGCGGCGCGTCAGCCTCGGGGCGGGCCGCATTCTTTTCGTCCCAGCCCCCTTTCACGTGGAGAGAAGGGTGGGCAAGGCCAAGAAACAGCCTGCTGCCGCCCCCTGCGGGAGGACGAAGGCAGCACGCTCTGTTCCTACAACCCCGTCTGGTTCTTTTCGTCCTTTTTTTTTACTCGCCCAAGCCTATCTCCTAAGGGCACCAAACACGCAGTCCCCAAATAATTGCAGCCACTTTCCTCAGCTGGGCTTTTAAGGGAGCAGGGACCTGGTAATGTCCGATGCGATCCGTCGACAACCCCCCAATCCTTCACACACCCGGCCGGTGCTATGCGAAAGCATCTCCAGTTGCTATGTTTAAAAAGTACCTTCCCAATTTGACCTTTCAAGCAGTGGGGCCCCAACACCGAGAAGCAGTTACAAGCTTTTGGGGCCGGGACAGTCCAAAAGACCCATGTCAGAAATGCCTCCTGTTCACACCTGTGCGTCATCACCCACTATGTCCCCTGACCAGTGCTGTCACTGCCACCTCCGCGCACGGGCACTTCTTTTTTTTTTCCCCTGAATCCCCTAGAAACCTGTGTTTGGGCAGTTTCGTCAGCCCTCACGCAGTCCCGCTTTACTAGACACTCGGAGGGACCAAAAAAGTAAAGGAGGTTCAGTAGAAAAGGAACTGGGGAGGGGCGTAGAGGGGAGCAGTTGGTATCTTCATTTCCCCTTTCAACATGGACCATATTCCACAGATCTTTCTCTCTGCAAGTAGTGAATAAAAAGTAGAGCCCGTCCCACCTTCGTTAACGGACTACAAACCGAGGCTTATAGTCGAGGGGTAGCCAGGTCCTAAATTCGTGTCACTTCCTCCCGCACACCCTGCCACTTTTAGTTGGATGTGAACATGCCCTCGTTTCCTTTCCCGATGTTCGCCCTTTTTGCATAGGCTGGCGATACATGACAGGCATGCAGTGAACTGCCAGGAGCCATTCATTCAGCGACAATCGGGGGTCTTTTGGCGGGGAGGCATGACACTTTAAATGTGCCTTTAGCGAGTGAAGCCTCGGCACCGAAGCGCTGCCCTGCCCTGCCTAGCGGCGAGCTGCACACGTCGCGATGAAGCTGGGTTGTGATTGGAGGCGCTCGCGGAACCCCACACTGCAGTGGAAAAGTCTGCGCAGAGGCTGCCACACGTCGCGCACGTCCTGCATGCTCTGCTGGGAGGGCGCCGGCTCCCAGGCGGCGGGAGCAGCTGCTCTGCTCCCAACCCAGCCTGCCCCGCCCGGGACCTCCGCCTTCTCCAGCAGTCTGGAGAGCCCAGGAGACCTGGATGGAGCGCAGAGAGTGGCCCACCTGGCTAATAGGCCCTGAAGAACTCCGGGCTCTGACCCCCATTCCTGCACCCCACCCTCCCGCACCATCCTCCTCAGAGCCTCCCCCCCAGCCCCAAGATAGCTTTGCTGACGGACTGGTGTCTGTGTTCGGGCAGTTGTTCAAAAACCCGGTGCATTGCATTTGAACTTGTTTTTCTGCAGAGAGAGCAAATGCCAAAGGTGACACCCTAGAATGCCCAAGGGAGAGTCCCGCTCCACTCCTGAAATAAGAGTGGACTGACCCGACAAGGAAAACATCGGGTGTACGTGTCTCCAGGAAGGGTCCCCTTCACTGGGGTTGCAGGGTGCAGAGCAGGAAGCGGGGGATGGGTGAAGATACATCCCTGCCTGATCCCTAGCAACCACAGTGCACCTGGACATATGTTAAAATTTCCACTGGTTTTGTTTGTTTTCTTTGTTTGAGACTGGGTTTTCCTGTGTAGTGCAGGAGGGCCTAGAGTTTGCTTCTTCTCGACCTAGTATTACAGGCCTGTGCCATACCTTTGGCTGCCCACTTGAGATTTTGCAGACCTAAAAGTCAACCAAGTCCAGTGGCTAGGTGTCGTTCCTTCACCTCAAAGCTTAGGAACAGATTGCTGGGAGTTCATGGAGAAAAGGGTGTGAATGGCACCAGTAGAGACCAATCTTTATTTTTAGCTTTCAGCATATGTTTAAATCTCTTCTTCAACCGGGCATTGGTGGTGCATGCCTTTAATCCCAGCACTTGGGAGGCAGAGGCTGGCAGACCTCTGTGAGTTTGAGGCTGGCCTGGTTACAGAAACCCTGTCTCAAAAAAACCTAAACAAATAAATAAATATCTTTTATTATTATTTTTACTATGGGGGAGGGTTCAAGACAGGGTTTCTCTATATTGCTTTGGAGCCTGTCCTGGAACTAGCTCTGTAGACCAGGCTGGCCTCGAACTCACAGAGATCCACCTGCCTCTGCCTCCCGAGTGTGCGTGCACCACCAACACCCAGCTACTAATTTATTTTACATCCTGACCACAGCCTCTTCTCCCTCAATCCTTCCCACTCCCTCCCCCTCCTCCCTTTTGCCCCTCCATCTACCCCTCCTCTGTAATCTCTCAAAAAGGGGCAGACCTCCGTGGGTTTTAGCAAAGCATGGTATATCAATCACCCCCACCTCCCTTGTATTCAGGCTGCGCATGGCAATCCAGCATGAGGAAGAAGTTCCAGAGAGCCAGTCAAAGCACCAGGGGACAGGCCCACATATAAACCAATATACACAACTGTCACACATATGCCGAGGGCCTAGGTAAGTCCCATGCAGGCTCCCTTGTTGTTAGTTCAGACTCTGTGAGTTCCCATGTGGCAGGCAATTGGTTTCTGTGGGTTTCCTGCAATGTTCCTGACCCCACTGTTCACTATAATTCCTCCCTCCTCTCCTCAGCAGGACTCCCCAGCACACCCCAAGGTTTGACCATGGGTCTCTGAATCTGCCTCCATCAGTCACTGGATGAAGGTTCTCCAGTGACAACCAAGATCATCACTAACTCCACATCTGACAGAAGGCTGGTCTCTAAAATATATAGAGAACTCAAAAAACTAGACATCAAAAAAACCAAGTAATCCAATTAAAAATTGGGGTACTGACAGATAATTCTCAACAGAAGAATCTCAAATGGCAGAGAAATGCTTAAAAAGAAATGTTCATCATCCTTAACTATCAGGGAAATGCAAATCAAAACAACTAAGATTCTACCTGTCAGAATGGCTAAGATCAAAAATACAAATGACAGCTCATGCTGGAGAGAATGTGGAGCAAGGAGAATGCTCCTCCTCCATTGCTGTTGGGAGTGCAAACTTGTACAGTCACTTTGGAAATCAATATCGATGTTTCTCAGAAAATCAGGAATCAAGGCCTAGCTATACCTATCTTGGGCATGTATCCAAAGGATGCTCAATCATACCACAAGCACACTTGCTCAACTATGCTTATAGCAGTGTTATTTGTAATAGCCAGAACCTGGAAACAACCTAGATGCCCCTCAACCAAAGAATGGATAGAGAAAATAAGGTACATTCACACAATGGAGTATTACTCAGCTGTTCAAAAAAAAAGACACCATGAAATTTGCAGGCAAGTGGATGGAACTAGAAAAAAATCATCCTGAGTGAGGTAACACAGACCCAGAAAGACAAATATGATATGTACTCACTCAGAAGTGGATATTAGCTACAAAGTAAAGGATAACCAGGCTACAATCCACAGGCCCACAGAAGAGTTCCTAGGTAACAAGAAGAGTTCCTAGAGGAACACCCAGATCTCCCTAGGAAGGGGAAATAGAGGAGACCTGGTTGGGGGCCGGAAGGCATGGGAACTTGAGGGATGGGGATGGGGGGTAGGCAGAGGGGGAGAGTGCTGAGAGAGATGACTGGAAAGGGGCGGGGGGGGGGGGGGCTTTACAGAGTCAGGTAGAAGCCTGATGTAAGGGAAACTTCCAGGAGTCTACAAGGATGGCCTGAGCTAAGACTCCTGGCAGCAATGGATGCACAGCCTGATCTGGCCATCCCCTGTGATGTGATTGGTGACTAAGGAGATGTTTAAATCTCTTGATTTAAGATCGGCCCTCAAGGCAGGAGGCAGCTAAGCATTCTCAAATGGAACACTATCCCTGCCTAGGTGCCAACAATGTAGTGGGTGTCCAGAACAAAGTCACCCTTGCTACCAGATAGGCAAGGGGAAGTTGACTTAACCCCCGCAGGGTTCCCTGATATCTAGGTGTAGATGGAATGTGAAGGACACAGCCGAATTCATGCTGTGAATTGGGTTTGTTGGGTCTTTTGAAGTGGCCAGCTTGCAACCAGAGGTAAATGAGCGTCCTCATAGAAGATAAAAATACTTCCATGTGATACTCCTTAGAAACAACCTGGCTGCAACTGCATCCAAAAATCACCTCAGGTTTGCTGTTTGTCCTCCTGACTCCTTTTATTCTTCAATACACTTTTATCTTTACCTCAGATGTGGCCCCCTAGGGCTTCACTAACTCCTAAGTCTCCAGGTGGATATCACGAACTCAGCCCTTTAGCTGCCAAGAATTTGAACGTTATTTGAGGTGATGTTAAAGAATTACTGCCAGTCGACAATTGGAAGGGTTGACTGACAATTTCCCTTAGATTCTTGAGTTACAATCTAGACCCCGTGAAAGTCAAAAGAAAACTACTGAACAATCTAGTCCACATTCCACAGCCCTCCATGCCTTGTTTATGGGAAGGAGTAAAGGGGAGATTGGAGATTAGAAAGGTCAAGGAATCAAGCCAAAGACCAAGGAAGGAAGCAGTTGGGAAGATGTTTTGTTTTGTGACTGGTTTGTTCTGTTTTAGAAACAGGGTCTCATGTAACCTGGGCTGGCCTTGAACTCCATATTTAGCCAAGAAATTATAAGCATGAGCCATCATGTTTGGTTTATTTGGTACTGAGGACCAAACCCAGGATTTCAGGCATACTAGATTAGCACTCCATCAACTGAGCTACTTCTCCAGCCTAGAGAGAGAGAGAGAGAGAGAGAGAGAGAGAGAGAGAGAGAGAGAGAGAGAGAGTTGATCACATACTTGGCACAGCAGCAGATAGCTGTCTTCTCCCAGGTGGTCATATTATAGACCTATCCCAACCCAGGGTGCTGGGTACAACCCTAAGCAAGAGAAGACTGTACTGTCATTCAATCCTTTCACCTGGGACAGTTAAGTTGTTTGGTAGGAAAGAACAGAGAAAGGCCTCATTATGTAAATGAGACATTAGCATGGCAATTACCTAAAAAGTTACCCACACACTCATAACCCACCAAACACCTGCTGGAATACTCTGTGAATTCAGTGAGCTGGGTCTAGCCTTAGCAAAAATAGAAGTACTTTTCCTCCATAACCTTTGTTCCCCTTCTCTGGCCAGTGTCACCTAACCCTTACCGGTGCTGCCAAGATGTGGCTATCAACAACAGCAACAAGCAACTCCATTTCCTTGCTCTTGCACCAGCTACTTAGAGTTAAACATTTAAACCACACTGGTGCCTACACCTCCTCCCCAGGGAAAGAGGGATGGAGGTAACAAGCTCTGGCAGGCTGTGAGCAATCTCATGCCACTAATTAGACCCAAAGTGTCATTGCTTGCTTGCTTGACCAATCCCACCTATGAGAGAGTGAAGCAAGACATCAAATAAACAGCAAAACCAAACCTTTATGTCGCCACCCATCATCCAAAGAAAAGGGAAGGTGACTTTTGGTGTGTTTGTTTTGTTTTTCCAGACAGGGTTTTTTCTATCTTAACAGCCCTGTCCTGAACTCCCTTTATACCCAGGCTGGCCTCAAACTGAACAAAGCTCCTCCTGCCAGGTGACTTTTATTGATGAAATATTTGAGACTTGTATATGAATGGAAATAGAGATTGGAGGCTAGCTGCATAGATGACACAGGAGGTTCCAAAATCAAGTTCCTAGATTATATGTTCAGTTATATATTTTCAAAACCTGGAAGTTTTCAGGCATGAGGGACCATTACTGTCATCCCCACATTCAAAGAGGTGGGGACTAGGAGATTAGAAAGTTTCCCTATGTGCTTGGTGGCACATGCCTGTAATCTTAGCACTTGGGAAGAAGAGAAAAGTGGATCTCTGTGAGTTCAAGATCAGCCTGGTCTATGTAGCCGGTTCCAGGAAAGCCAGGGCTATGTAGAGAGATCCTGTCTTAAAAAAGAAAAGAAAGAAAATGAACATCTCCTTAGGCAGTATGGAAGCCGAAGGCCAGAGTGGGCTATGTGAGACACTGTTTCAAGTGTGTGTGGGACGGGGGGGGGGGGAGCACACACTGAGCTTTGAACCACAGTTAGAGTAGAAATGCAAACAAAGACATAGACAGAGGTGGATGGGGGGACGAGAATCTGTTTTTCATCAACCTAAAACTGCACTGAGAGGAAAATAAAAAGGAATTCCTTATTTTTGTAAATGTCATTACTTTTTTCTCCCATCAGAGTTAAATGTCTCACTATTAGAGAGTGAAGAAGGTTCACTGTGGTCACATCCTGGCTCTGGATGAATCAACTCAGATTGTGTAACTTACACAAGTCCTACCAGGGTTAGGGATCTAACTCAGTGGGTGAGCACTTGCCTAACCTGTGGGCAAGGGTGGGCTCATCAAGCCCTCCAACAAGTTTCTTTGCCCAATCAATGTTTCCTTCCTTTTTATTGTTATGGGGTGGGTGTTGCTTTTTGTTTTGTTTTGTTTTGTTTTGTTTTTGAGTGTTTTGTTTTGTTGCTGTTTGTGACAGATTCTTATTCTGTAGTCCAGGCCAGGCTGATCCTTTCTGCCTCAGCTTCCCAAGTGCTGAAATTTTAAGAGCCCTTATGTCTGCCTTTTGTTGTTTATATTTGTTTTATTTTGGTGATGGTTTTTAATTTTTTGTTATTGTTCTTTTAAAGTTTTTAGATTTATTATTTTACGTATATAAGTTCCATGTATGTACGTATGTATGTATATGTACTGTATGTGTTCCTGGTACCTTTGGAGGTAGAAGAGGGCTCTGGATCCCCTCTGACAAATGGTTGTGAGCCACTCTGTGGGTTCTGAAAACTGAACCCAGGTCCTCTGCAAGAACAAAAGTGCTCTTAAACATTGAGCCAACTCTCTGGCCTAAATTTTTTGGTTTTATGAGACCATATCTCACTATGCAACTGAAGTAACATGGATCTCTCTGTTCTCCTGCCTTGGCTTCCTGAACGCTGGGTTACAGGTCTACACCACCTCATGCCACTTTGCTATACTGTTATTCATTTACTTGTTTGGAGTTTTTAGAGAAGGCTCTTACAGACCGGGCTGGCCTTGAACTCTCTATATATCTAAGGATGATTCTCTGTCTCTCTGTCTCTCTGTCTCTGTCTCTCTGTCTCTGTCTCTGTCTCTGTCTCTCTCTCTCTCTCTCTCTCTCTCTCTCTCTCACACACACACACACACACACACACACACACACACACACACACACACACACACACACTATTGCACCATATGTGACCACAAAGTCCAGAAGAGGGTGATGGATCCCCTGGAACTGGAGTCACAGCTGGCTTTTAGTCACACACAGGGGTACTAGGAACTGAAACCTCTGGAAGAGCAACCAGTGCTTTCAACCACTGAGCCATCTCTCCAGCCCTGACAGGGGAGCCCTGATTCTACTGCCTCTACCTCCTAAGTACAAGGATTACAGGCATATGCCTCTAAGTTTAGTTATGTGGTGCTGGGGACTAAACCCAAGAAGACTTCACTCGAAATAAACAAATTCTCTACCAAGTGAGCTGCATCCCCACGGGCTGGGTACTGTTTCACATTTTGAAATTAGCTCATGAGATGCAGCACAGACTGGCCTTGAATTCAAGAGCCTGCCTCAGCCCCCTGAGTTGTAATTATGGTCATGTACTACCATGCCAGTCAGAGGCTTATCTTTTTTAATGACCCTCTGCTTAAATCCATGTTACTAAAGCTTTCTGTGGGTCACACATCTGAGTTTGAGACCAGCCTGGTCTACAGACGAGTTCCCGACAGCCAGGCCTACACAGAGAAATCCTGGGGGTGGGGGACAGGTGTTATACATTCAGAATAGTCATGCTTCTCCAAAATGCAGTTTTTTTTAAATTTCATTCAGTACTTTAATTCACTTTCTATTTTATGTGCATTGGTGTTCTACCAGCATGTGTGTCTGTGTGAGGGTGTCAGGTCCCCTAGAACTGGAGCTACAGACAGTTGTGAGCTACCATGTGGATGCTGGGAATTGAACCCAGGTCCTCTGGAAGAGCAGTCAGTAATCTTAACCAGTGAGCCACCTCTCCAGCCCCCCAAAATGCAGTACTAGACCAATGCCAATTTCATTTTGATATTTTACTAGAACTACATAAGATGTCTCAATCAGAGGAAGCTGAGCAAAAAAGGTCATGTACTGTTCTGCAAACTCTTGTGCGTCTATAGTTATTTCAAAACAAAGAGACAAGTTTTTGATGTTTTGGTTTCAGGTTTTTGTTTATTTGTTTTGGTTTGGTTTGGTTTTGGTTTTTGTTTTTTTGACAGGGTCTCACTATGTAGGCTCAGCTGGTCAAGACTCACCATGTGGATCAGGCTGGCTTAGAGCTCTGCCTACCTCTGCCTCCTGAGTGCTATAATCAAAGGCATGTACCACCCATCATGCCTGGCTAATAGCTAACAAATTTTAGTATTTGTAAATGAGTGATAACTCATACTGTTCAAATCCCAGGAAGAAAGAACGTAGTTGTGTGGATTCTGACACTGAGAGTTTGGACTTGACAGAATGTTAGTGAAGAACTCTGAGTACCAGGGGTAGTAGCACATATCTGTAATGTCAGCACTCCAGAGTGAAATCATGAGGATCAGGAGTTCAAGCCTGACCTCAAATAAACAAACACAAAGTTCATGTGGCAGTGTGATGGCAATGTTTGCAAATGACATATGTGATGTGAATGGGTGGATAGAATTTGAATTGATGTTGATGCTACACCTGGGGAAATCCGGGTGTTTTGTAACAGTTTCCACCAAGATTAAAACATTCAATACTAGCCAGCTGGTGGTGGAAGACTTAGGACAAAGACGCAGGTGGATCTTTGTGAGTTCAAGGCCAACCTGGTCTACAAAGCTACACAGAGAAACTCTTGTCTCAAAAAATAAAATAAAATACCATTCAATCCTGTAGGGGAACTCCTTTAACAGGCAGACAAACAACTAAAAAAATAGCTTCAAGAAATCCCTGAAACCCATCAAAGGCAATGCTCCCTCATAACAGAATAAACAGAGCCCACCTGCAAAGGAGGTTATCAGACAGACAAGCTGCCCTGTGGTATGGGGAGGACTCTAGAGGAGAAAAGCTCCAAAGAAGACTCAGAAACCAGACCACCTGCCTGGAAGAAGCAGAAACCAACCAAACTTCCCCAAAGAGGTTTAGATCAGCTGAAGCACCTGGAAAGGACACTCTCCAGCCTGTAGAGCTGCCCACAGGCTGGCAGAGTGCTCCAGGTTCCTAGCTCTGTGAACTGTCACCCAAGCTGGGTTGGGCCTTGGTGATGCAGCTGTCTTTGAGTTGTTTCTGTTTCTGTAAGTAGTCCCTCCCCCGTACTCCTGTGAGTAATGCTAATATAACTCACCAAGTTGGACTTTGATGGTATCAGTACCTTGGTTTGTCAGTAGATGTGTGTGTTCTGTCTCCTCAGAAAAAAAGTTTTATCACTCAACACTGGGGTAGAGTGGAGAGTGGGTGTTAGTGAGTAGAGGATGGTACAGTCCATCTCTCAAGTTTGATCTTTGGAGACAATCAGTGGTTCTGTAGTCTTCCCCTCTAAAAGCAAGCTTTAAGTAGAGACAGTTGCCCAGCCACACTGAACCTATTAGAAGACAAAGTGAGAAATACCCTTGAATTAATTGGTACAGGAGACCGACTCCTGAACATTACACCAGTAGCACAGACACTGAGATCAACATTTGATAAATGGAACCTCCTGAAACTGAGAAGCTTCTGTAAGGCAAAGGACACTGTCAGCAAGACAAAACGGCAGCCCACAGACTGGGAAAAGATATTCACCAACCCCACATCTGACAGAGGGCTGATCTCCAAAGAACTCAAGAAGCTAGTCTCCAAAACACCAAACAATCCAATTTAAAAGTAGGGTACAGAACTAAATAGACAGTTCTCAATAGAGGAATCTAAAATGGCTGAAAGACACATAAGAAAGTGTTCAACATCCTTAGACATCAGGGAAATGCAAATCAAAATAACTCTGAGATACCATCTTACTCTTGTCAGAATGTCCAAAATTAAAAACACCAATGACAGTTTATGCTGGAGAGGATGTGGAGAAAGGGGAACACTCCTCCACTGCTGGTGGGAGTGCCAACTTGTACAGCCACTTTGGAAATCAGTATGGCGACTCCTCAAGAAAATGGGAATCAGTCTACCACAAGATCCAGCAATTCCACTCTTAGGCATATACCCAAAAGATGCACATTCATACAACAAGGACATCTGTTCAACGATGTTCATAGAAGTACTATTTTTAATAGCCAAAAACTGGAAGCAGCCTAGATGTCCCTCAGCCAAAGAATGGATAGAGAAAATGTGGTACATTTACACAATGGAGTACTACTCAGCGGAAAAAAACAATGGAATCGTGAAATTTGTAGGAAAATGGATGGAACTAGAAGAAACCATTCTGGGTGAGGTAACCCAGTCACAAAAAGACAAACATGGTATGTACTCACTCATATGTGGATTTTAGACATAGAGTAAAGGATTACCAGCCTACAATCCACACTGCCAGAGAAGCTAGTAAACAAGGAGGACCCTAAGAGAGACATACATGGTCCCCTGGAGAAGGGGAAAGGGTCAAGATCCCCTGAGCATATTGGGAGCACAGGAAGAGGCGGGAGGGAGCTAGAGAATGAGAAGGGGAGAAGAGAAGGGATGCAGAGGACATGAGGGAGCAGAAAGGTTGAGTTAGTCCAAGAATAGAAGATAACAAGAATGGAGATACCATAATAGAGGGAAACATTTTAGGTTTACAGAGAAATCAGCACTAGGGAAATGTCTGGAGCTCTACAAAGATGACACCAGCTAACAATCTAAGCAACAGAGGAGAGGCTACCTTAAATGCCCTCCCCTGATAATGAGATTGATGACTGACTTATACGCCACCCCATAACCCTCATCCATCACCTGGTGGAAATAGAAGCAGACACCTACAACTAACCACTGAACTGAACTGGAATCCAGATGCAGAGAAGAATGAGTGAAGAGCAAAGGGGTCCAGACCAGGCTGGTGAAACCCACAGAAACAACTGACCTAAACATCGGGGAACTCTTGCTCCCCAGACTGATAGCTGGGATACCAGCATGGGACTGATCCAGGCCCCAGAGACATGGGTTTCAGAGAGGAAACCTCGAAAATCTACGGGACCTGTTGTGGTAGTTCAGTACTTATCCCTAGCATAGGTGTGGACTTTGGGAGCCCATTCCACATACAGCAATACTCCCTGAGCCAAGACACACGGGGGTGGGCCCAAAGGATAGGATAGACTCTGGTGACACCCTATGGAAGGCCTCACCATCCAGGGAGAAGAGAAAGGATAAGTGATAGGTAGGGTGTTAGTTGGGGGTGGGGGTGGTAAGGGAGGACGGGAGGGAGAAGGGAACTAGGATTGTCATGTAAAACAATCTTGTTTCTAATTCAAATAAAAAAATCTGGAGAGAAAAAAAAGAGACAGTTGCACACAAAGTGGGCAACCGAGGTTGGGGTGTGCTTCAGCTGGTAGAGTGCTTATCTAGCATGCACAAAGCCCTGGTTGCAACCCCCAGCACCATATAAAGCAGATGTTGTAGTGCATGACTGTAATCTCAGAACTTAGGAGGTGAAGCAGGGGGATCAGGAGTCCAAGGCCATCCAGTAAGCTTGAAGCTAGCCTGGGCTACAGGAGACACTGCTGCAAAAAACAGCAATGATATAAGGACAAGATGTTGAATGTCTGTAATCCTAGCACTTGGGAAGCTGAGACAGGAGAATAATGAATTCAGTACCAGGCTGAACTGTGTAGCCAGGCTCTGGTTAAAAAAAAAAAGAAAGAAAGAAAAAGAAAAAGAAAAAGAAAAAGTTCTGGCAGCAGGCACATGCCTGTAATTCCAATACTTGGAAAATTCAAGTTCAAGATCAGGAGATCAAGGACTAGTGGTTTGAACAAGAATGCCCCCCCCCCCAAAATAGGCTCATATATTTGAATGCTTAGTCATCAGGGAGTGAGTGACACTACTTGGGAAGTGTGGTGGTGTTTTGTTTGTGCTTTAACAAATAAAGCTTGCCTGAAGATTAGAGTGTAGAGCTAAGCTACTAGTTAGCCTTAGAGGCCAGGCAGTGATAGCAAACACCTTTAATCCCAGCATTTGGGTGGCAGAGGCAGGCTGATCTCCGTGAGCTCAAGGCTATCCTGGGTGACACGAGATTGATCCAGTCTAAAAGAGAAACAGAATTCACACTTTTGATCCCAGCACTTGGGATCGCATGTCTTTAATCCCAGCATTAGGGAGGTGGAGACAGGAGTGATATGGCTGGGCAGAGAAAAGAATATAAGGCAAGAAGAGACAGGAGCTCATTGCATTGAATCCTCAATCAGTCTGAGGATTCCTAGAAACAGGATCACCTATTTGGTTTGAGGATTCAGTAGACGTAAGAAGTCTCTCTTGGGGCTGACTCCTTTACTTCTCTGATCTTCAGGCAAATTTTATTTGTCAAAGCACAAACAAAATATCTCCACTGGGAAAGATTAGGATGCATGGCTTTATTGGAGGAAGTGTGTCACTGGGGGTGGGCTTTGAGGTTCTAAAAACTCATGCCAGGCCTGGTGACTCTCTCTTCCTACTTCCTGTGGATCTGGATGTAGAACTCTAAGGTACTTCGCCAGCACCAGGTCTGATGTGTAAGTCAGCCCCAGTTAAATACTTTCTCTTTTAAGAGTTGCTGTGGTCATGTGTCAGGGGCCATGGCAAAAATAACCTTGGACCTGTAAGAGACTTGGGCAGAAGCTGCCAGTATAATCCATTATAATTAAAAGAATAACTACCTTCAATCATTTCATCCCTGATACATAACATCTGGGCTCATGAAGTAGCTTATAGAAGGAAAGATACATTTCATGGTCAGGTCACCTAGCAACCCTTCCCCTCTCCTAACCCACTATCTAACAGCTGCACCCTGCGACCTTGGTAACATTGTGCACTCCCAAGGACTCACGCACAGGGGCCTCCCCCCATGGTTTGGTTATCAGGCATTCGGCTTCAAACAACCTCTCCCTGCCTGCCAAGATCCCCACTTGGCACCCCTATATAAGGTCCCTGTGAAAAACAGAAATTTGCAGCTTGAGCAGTAACCTGTCTTGCTGTTGTTCCTTGTTCTCCCTGACCCTATCGTTCTAGGTTCTTTGGTGACTACAGCACATCAGGGTGTGAGTTCTCATGGTACCCTATAGGTCCGGGCAGTCATGGTGTCTCTTCACAGTTATAGAACATTGACCAAGAACATGACTACACAGTGAATTTGAGGCCAGGTTGGGTTACATGAGACCCTTTCTCAAAACAACAACAACAATTCTGCTGCAATGAAAAGCAATTTTAGGCATGGTGGTGGCTTATGCTTGCAACCCCAGAATTTGAGAGGCCAAAGCAGGAGGGTCACTGTGAGTTTCTGGCCAGCCTGGGCTACAATGGGACTTGGCCTTCAAAAAGAGGAGGAAATGGGGGCTGGAGAGATGGCTCAGAGGTTAAGAGAACTGACTGTTCTTCCAGAGGTCCTGAGTTCAATTCCCAGCAACCACGTGGTGGCTCATAACCATCTGTAATGAGATCTGGTGCCCTCTTCTGGTATGCAGATATACATGGAAGCAGAATGTTATATACATAATAAGTAAATAAAATCTTTTAAAAAAATTAAAAAAAAAAGAGGAGGAAATGAAGGGAAGGAGGAGGAAGGAGATTGCAATGAGAAGAAGAAGGGGGGGGAGACAATTCCAGGGACTCTAAGTCTTGCAGGCTGAGATACTTTACTGTTATGATCCAGCCTCAGGCCATCTCCAAAGTTTGCCCAGAAGGAATGGAAGAGTAGAGGAGAAACTATGCATGATACCCAGCTAGTGAGATGGCTCTGCTAGCAGGTGAAAGCACTGGTTCTTTGCTCCTGGTCCTGAATCTGTGCTGGAAGAAGAGAACTAACTCCAGAAGTTGTCTTCTGACCTCCACACCCATAAACAAACTCTCTCTCTCTCTCTCTCTCTCTCTCTCCCTCTCTCTCCCTCTCTCTCTCTCTCTCTCTCTCTCTCTCTCTCTATGAGTGCAGACTGGGGGTGGGAAGTCACAGTCAAGTCAACTGAAGTTGCCAACCCAGGCCTAGGGAAAACATGAACAGCAAAACAGCCCACCTTCTGCTGAGTATGGAAAAGTGAGTTCCAGCACTGCTCAGAGGGATTGGCGTTGAGAAAGTAGGGGAGGGTGCTGTGTCGCAAGGCCTGCCTGCCTGTGCCTGTGGTGCAAACACATGCTGTGGAGCAACTCCCAGCTGACAAACAGGGCTGGCATCCTTCCCCTGATCTTCCCCTTGTATGATTCTTACTTCTCCCAGGAGAAAACAGCCTAAAAATAGAGACTGGATCAGGGGGAAAAAAAATTGCAGGTTTTGGAAAGCAACGCTAACTAGATGTTGGAAAACTTACTCCAGCTGGGCTGTATTAATGTGTAATGTTTAGAGTAGAGAATGGGACAGTCTGGAACAGCCAGAGATAAAAAAGTGCCTGATCGATTCTGCATGGTGACTTTTAAAGGGACTGCAAAGAAATCAATATATCTCCAGAGAAGAGCTATCGGGTTGTTCCCTGTGAGGAGCAGATCAAAAACTACATGTAAAATACAGAACACATGGCTCAGTTGGTAGAGTGCTTGCCTGGAATGCACCAAGCCCTGGTGGTCTACCTCAGCACTGTAGATGCCGGCCATGGTGACATATGCTTGTGATCTTAGCATGGGGAGGGTAGAGTGAGAGAATCAGAAGCTCGTTGCCATCCTTAGCTACATCAAAAGTCTGGTAACTCACGCCTGTAATCTTATCACTTAGAAGGATCTCCATGAGTTTGGGACCAGTATGGGCTACACAATGTGGTCCAGGTTAGCCTGGGCTACAGAGTGAGAGCCTATCTCAATATATCACTTCCCCCCAACAGTAAGACTATATAGCTAAAATAGCAGCCACTTACAAAGACTCAAGGTCTTATCTTTTGCATGTGGAAGTCAGAGAGCAACATTTGGGAGTGGGCTCTCACCTTCCACCACCTACTCCAGGGACTGATCTGAGGCCCTCAGACCTGTGTAGCAAATGCTTTGACCTGTGACCCATATTGCCAGCCCCAGGGAGTTGTGTCCATTGTGCTGTGTTATGACCAGACATTAAACCCCAGCTAGACCATACAGAGAGAGGTGTGTTTGAGGGAAGAGCAGCAGTGGGCTGGAGAGATGACAAGCACCTACCCTGTCACCATCCAAATGGCATCCAGGTCAAAACAGCTGGAAGTCAAACAAAGCAGCTGGTCTCCAGCTAGCCCTGCATATGAAGGAATCTATGATTTCTTGGGTGGCCCCTTCCCACCTCAACCTCAGACCAGTTCTATGACCTGAACAAGACAAATCTCTGCCCTTAAGGATTCTTTTATCTTGGAGTCCATGAGTGCGGTCTAGAGTAAGTCTGGGTATAAAACTGCTGACTAAGCATGCAACTAAGCATGCAGTGTCTATCTCCATCACTTTGCATCTCTGTGACAAAACTCCATACACAAACACCACAAAGGGGGAAGGGCTTATTTTAGCTCCTGGCTCCAGAGGCTTTAGGCTCTGATCAGCTAGATCCATTGCCTAATATGAATCGGCTTGGTCCTAATGAGGCAGTGTCATGAGTGAAAGGCTATGGTGGAGTGAGACTACTCAGCCCATGACAGACAGAAAGGAGACAGAGGGACAGACAAACAGAGACATAGAGGGATCAGAGAGACAGAGATACTGTGGGGATTGGGGAAAAGATACACCCTTCCAGGACATTCCCTGGTGATCTCCTTTCTCCTACCAGGCCCCACCTCCTAATATCCCATTCATGGGTTGTGAATCTATTAATAGATTATTCTGTTGATAGTGTCAGAGCCCTCAGATCCAAGCACCTGGAAAAAGCCTTTAACACAGGAGCCTTAGTGGGAAAATGTAGATTCAGACACAACAGTAACACAATTGACTACCTCAGTAGTCAAGGGTATAGAAGTCACTGGGTGAGACCTTCCTTTGACAAGTCCTTAGAAAAGCAATGACTCTGAAGCCATCCTTACTGGTAGGTGGGAATTCACAGAGGGAAATATGGGGTTGATACCCAAGTAGAAACAATACAGTTTCCATTTAGAACTTTTAAAATTTTATTTTAGTTTTCTGAGACAAGACCTTATGTAGCCTAGGTTGGTCTTGAAATCCAGATTGTCTTTTATCTACCTTTCCGGTAGGAAGGAGATGGTAGAAGGAGGGGTTTAGAGGGAGGCTGGGAGAAAGAAGTATTTGCTATTTGCACATTCATATTCAAAGCCACCATTACATAGCTCTTACATATGAACAGTAAGGAGGCACAGACTGATAGTATTCATTGAAAGATGAATAAACAAAGAAGATGTGATCTATGGAGATCATAGAACATTACTCAGCCCACAAAAGGCTAGAGCTTAGATAAGCCTCCAGGACATTAGGCTAAACTAAATAAACCAATCACAAGTGTATGTGATTCCACTTATCTGAGATACGTAAGTAGACTGATTCATTAAGGCAAAAGGTAGAAAAGATTGGTAAATGCCAGGATCTAAGAGAGAAGGGAAAATGAGGGGAAAGTTTTGGTTTTGCCACATGAGAACTTTCTAGAGCTCTGTTGTACAAAGAGGTAAATATAGTTAAGCCCACTGACAGGACACTTGAAAATGTTAAAGGGGACAATTCTGTGTCACATGTTTTTACCACACTATAAAACTTTTTAAAATTACTTTTAAAAACATATAGCAATACATTTTTGGGGGGGAAGGGGGCTCAAGACTGGGTTTCTCTGTGGCTTTGGAGGCTATCCTGGAACTAGCTCTTGTAGACCAGGCTGGTCTTGAACTCACAAAGATCCGCCTGCCTCTGCCTCCCTAATGCTGGGACTAAAGGTGTGCGCCACCACCACCTGGCAGCAATACATTTTTTAATACAACGAAGGGTGTGAGACACACAAGGGAGGAAAAACAGTTCTATAAAGAAGACAGGAATTCCCCAAAACTGTGATCCTGGATAAAAGTCTCCCATCTGCTAAAATGTGTTTGCCTTCTGTAAGTGCAGAACAATTGTGGGAAACTGGAAACCAGCAGTCAGCCTGTGAGATAAGGGTTCTGGATCAAACTCTTTTCCTGGTTTTTATCTGTGCACTTTGTTTTTGTTTGGTCTCACTTTTGGTTTTGGTTTTTGGTTTTGGTTTTGGTTTTGATTTTATGAGACTGGATCTTACTTTGTAGCCTTGACTGGCCTAGAACTCAGTACATACATCATTCTGGCGTTGAATTCTCAGCAATCTTTCCCCATCTTCAAACTCCAAAGTGACAGGATTTCAGGTGTGAGCTCCCATGCTTAACCCTCTCCTTGTCCTGAAGAAATATGCTCTAAAGTGTTTAGAGGCAGAGAAGTAGGTAGGTGTGGATAGATGGATAGACAAAAAGATAGACAACATTAAAAAATAAGCCTAGCATGCTAACTAACATTTGTGGAATCTGGGTAAAGGCTACCGGAAATACTTCGCCCTATTTTGCAAGATTTCAGTAAATCTGAAGTTATTACAAAATGGAAAGTTAAAACTTGAAAATGTTAAAGTTCATGTGGAGTATAAAATGTCAGAAACTCCACATATTCCTCTCAGAAGGCTCTTCCTCACTTGAGATACCTTCAATCTCATCAGCATTCCTATGAATGAACAATAAAAGAAGATACCTCTGATGATCTATAAACTAACCTTGAAGCCTGTAATCTCAGCACTTGGTAGGCTGGGGCAGGATGATTACTATGAGTTTGTGCTAATTCGTTTAAACTGTCAAATTGACATAACCTAGAATCATTGGAAAGAGAGTCTTGGTAATTATCTAGATCAGGTATGCCCATGGGTATGACTGAGGGGACCATCTGATTGTTACTTGATAGAGGAAGATGCAGCCCCTTGTGGGCAGCACCAATCCCCTACACAGAGGGTCCATCTGAGAGCAAGCAAGGAACCATTCATTTAGTCTCTCTCTGCTCTTGACTGTGGATACAATGCCTTAATTCTTACCTTAACTTCCCACAATAATTAACATAACCTAGAACCATAAACCAAATAAACCCTGCCTTCTTTAAATTGCTTTTTGTCAAGTTATTTTTTTTCAACAACAGAAATGCAAGTAGAACAGAGTTTAAGTTCATCCTCGGCTAAATAATAAGTACCAAGCTAGCCATGTCTAAATCAAAACCAAACAAGGCCAGAGAAGTATTTCGGCTGATTGAGTGCTTGAATGCATGCACAAAGCCCCAGGGTTCTGTTTCCAGCACTGCATAGTGGTGCATGTCTGTAATTCCAGCACTCAGAAGCTGAGGCCTAAGAGTCAGGAGGTCAATGCTAGCCTAGGCTACATAAGCCCATTTAAAAAAACAAACAAACAAACAAAAAAACAGAACAAAACAAATCAAAACAATTGAGTCTATAGCTTAATGGTAGAGCAGCTAGTTGGCATGCACAAAGCCTAAAGTGTGGCTAATATACCCAGCAAGAGTTCATAGGAAGAAATGGATTTTTCCTTTGCCAGTGGGTATCAGTTGCATGGGGTGGGATCCCATGTCTACTTCCCTACTTTCAGTGCTGGGACCCTGTCTGTCTTGAACCTGTGCAGACCTTGTGAAAGCTGCCACAGTCTCTGTGCATTGATCCTGTTGTGTCTGGGAGATACTGCGTCTTTGGAGTGGAGTCATCTATTACCTCTGGCTCTTACAATCTTTCCACATCCTCTTCTACATAGATCCATGATCCCCTAGGGGAGGGCTCTGAGGAAGACATCTCATTCAGGACCGAGTGTTCCAAAATCTCCAAGTCTTTTCACATTTTCCAGTCTCTGTGTTAGTTCCCATCTACTGCGAGGAGACACTTCTCTGATGAGAGCAGAGGGAAGCATTGATCTTTGGGTATAGCAATTTGTCATTAGGAGTTTATATTGCTGTTTCTTTAGCAGAGTAATAGTATTAGGTTCCCCCCAACCCAAGCCCATGACCTTCTAGTCTTGGGTTCTTGGCCACTTTAGCAAGGTCAGGTGTAGGTTCCATCTCATGGAGTGGACCTTAAAAGGACTTTCTTTTAATGCTGGTTAAACACTCTCTTATAGGAAAAGGATACTGAAAGAGACTGCAGGCATTCACTCACCACCCATTCTCCTTCTCTTCCATAACAGAATAATTCTGGGCAGTGGGCCAGCTAGGAGGCAATTTTTGTCCCCTTATTTGCAGATAGGGATAGGTTGTGACTCAATCTGGCCAGGAAGTCGAATGTGAAAGTGTTGCATGGATTTGGGGAGAGTGGTCTTCAAATGAAGAATCAAGTGCCCCTTTGTCTTTTTCTGCTTCCTCTGATCGCCTGAAGCACTGTTGTACATGCTACCCAACTTATATGGCGTGGTATAATAGTCAGTGAATGGGAAGATGGGACAAGTCCCCTGCCACTGTGGTGGAAGTAGTCACCACTGGTTTCACTCATCAAAGGTCTTTTATACATTGTTGCCAGCAAAATGCCAAGTCCAATTAAATGTTTGTTTGTTTCACTTTTGGTTTTTCAAGGCAGGGTTTCTCTGTGCTTTATAAACCAGGCTGGCCTTGAACTCAGAAAAATCAGACTGCCTCTGCCTTCCGAGTGCTGGGATCAAAGGCATGCAACCCCACCACCCATCACTACACAGTTTCTTAGCTGAGCTCTGAAACCCACCATAGATCTAGTGACAACAGCAGACAATAGGGAAGACCACAGAAGCATAGCCACCGCCTTAGCCCTGTGATGGCTTCTATGTCTATATTTCATTCTTCCTAGATCTTTGAGTTGTTCTGTGTGCATGTGAAGGATTTTTGTTTGTTGTTTACTTTAAAACGTAAAAGACTATTTATTGAACTGACATTAGGGTGTTTTTGCTGTTGTTGTTGTTTGTTTTTTTCAGACAGGTTTTAGCTATGTACCGAAGACTGGCCTCCATCTACTGATCTTTCTGCCTCAACCTCCCAATTGAATTACAAATGTGGGAACTAGGGAGATCGTGCAGTGGATAACAGCACTTGCTGAGTGAGTGTGAGGGTGAGTTCAAGTCCCAGCATCCACATAAAAAGCAGGATGTGGTCAAAACAGTGACAGGCAGGTGGAGACAGGAGGATCACTGGGGCTTACCAACTGTCAGCCTACTTCCAGGTTCAGTGAGAGACTCTGTCTCAAAGGAATAAAGCAGAGTGATGGAGCCCCTAAAGACATAAACAGTGGTTTGCACCAACACATACAACACACACATCTATACCATATGTACCTACATCATACACACACACACACACACACACACACACACACACACACACACACAATGAATTACAAGTGTATGCCACCATAGTCATTTTAAACATATTTTGGCTTCGATTTTTGTTGTTGTTGTTTTGTGTTGTTTTTCAATGTTGGAGTTCAAATCCAAGGCAAAGAGCTTTACCACTGAGCCACTCCTTTGCTCTCCCGTCTTGGTCAAAGTATGCTTTCAGAAAACAATCTGAGCCCTACTCCTGTTAAATCACCTATAACTGATAAACTTCTTGGGAAAAAGCTCTGCATAACACTTAAGAAAATAGACATGCCAGCTGCCTGCAGCACAGCCTACCTGGATGCCTCCGGAGTGGATTATTAAGAGGGCTAGCAGTTGTCTCCATAACCCTTGCCAAAGCCTTGTAGGCTGCTGACAGCTTTCTGTCTACAGATCACCAGGAAAGCCACAGGCTATACTCCAGTCATCTGAGTTCTCACAAGAGACTTTCTAGCTAGTAGGACTTTGGCCTCCTATCTATTTAATCACAGTTTGTTGTTGTTGTTCTGGTCTCAATATGTTGAGATCTACCAGGAATGATGGTGCACGTCTGTTATCCAAGTAACCAGCAGGCTGAGGCAGGAAGATTCTGTGAGTTGAAGGCCAACCTGGACTACATAACAAGATCCTGTTTCAAAAATCCAGACGAGGTGGGCAGGGGGTATAAATCAATTTATGGGGTGCTTGCTCGACATGTACAAAGCCCTGAGTACAATCTCCACCATATAAATCAGGCATGGGAGTCCAGACCTATAATAAAGTCACCCTTAGCTATACTCAGCTCAAGGTTGCCCTGGACTACAAGAGAACCTGTCTGAAACATAAAAATGGCTGTTTGGTTGGTTGGTTTTGAGAACTAAAACTAAGCTGACCCGTGAAAAGACTAGACATATTCTTAGGGTACTAAGTTCCTTGGGACTTTCCAGAGAAATTCCCTACTATAGAGCCACTGGAAGTCCCCAAGAGGAAGAGTAGGTATGGCTGGGAAAGACACAATCTCCTTCCTAAGCAAAGAGTTGTCTAAGAATGTCTGGTATATGGATGTTTGTGCTCGCAGGGTCTCTGCAATTCCACACCCAGAACCTGAGACCACACAGTGGGTCCATGAGAATCCACAGTGCACTGGCTGCACTTGCTACAAAGCAAGTGAGGTCCCTGCAGATCTAGGAAGTACATGGCACCATCTCCACCCTCTGTCCTCCTATCCTGGACCCAGACTCCTGACCTGGTGGCAAACTTCACCCCAATTTGGGCATGATCCTGTTGAGTCAGACTGACATCTCTCCTGCAAACCAAGGCTCTCACTTTTGGCCTGCAGCAGTAGAAACAGAGGAGGAACAAGGCCTGAATGGGCTACATCTTGCAACATACAACCAAGGCTGAATTTCTGAGCTCCAGACTAGCAATTGCTTCTCTGCCTACCCATCGTGTTTCCAAGTGGAACAGAGAGTCATGACCTGGAATCCCAGCCTGTGAAAATCTGGGGAGGCGAAGGTCTGACCTTTAGGAGACTCCTAGGTATATCTGCTGTAGCACTAAGAGACAGGCTGCCAGCGGCACCATCCCAATCCACCCTGCTCCTGCCCGGCACTGGAGACAAAGCAGCTTGCTTCTGACCATTGGCAGCCCTTCCTTTCTTTACCACGAGCCTAGGCCCCTGTCCAACCTGCCACTCTGCTGCAGATGTTGCGAGCCTTACGCCTTTCTATACACAGGCCTCAGCCTATATGTGAGCTGGGATGGGGGCATGCAGAGACGAGGGAGAAAAGAGTGAAGATGGGTGAGTGCCTGGCCAGAGAGACAACCCTTGAAGGAAGAAGATGGAGCCAAAAGCAAGATATGAGGAAGCCAGAAAGCTAGGGACCAAGACTGGTTTTGCTTATTTGTTTGACCTGCAATGAACTATATAGACCGGGATGCCCTAGAATTTGTGGAAATCCTCCTGCCTCTGCTTCTCTAGTGCTGGGATTATAGGCACACAAGCATACTTAGTTAGGACTCCAAATTCATTTTCCATTTTGCTGTCATTCTGTATGGGTGAATATACAGGCATAACATTTATTGTTATAATCATCTTTAAGCATACAGCCAAGTGGTACTGAGTATATTCACATTTTTCCTGCAACAAACACCTCCACCATCCATCTCTGGAACTTTTCCTCAACTGAAACTGTGTCCCCCCATCCCAACTCTACACCCCTCCCCCTGCCACTTCCAGCCCTGCTGGGAAGGTTAGGCTTCATTTTCAATTTGACTGGCTTTGAATCACCATGGAGACATTGTGAGGATGTTTCCCAAAAGGTTAAACAGAGGAGGAAGACTATCCTGAGCATGAGTGGCTCCATCTCCATGGACTAGAGTCCTAAACGGAATTTAAAAAAGGAAATTAAGTCAATAGCCAGCATCCCTCTCTGCTTTCTGACTACAGATGAAACACCACCACCCCATACACCTTCAGCCACGGCCTTCAATCCTCAAACTGTGAGTGAGAATAAACCCTTTCTTGCTTCTTTTGCTTCTGTCACTTATGACTGCGATGAGAAGAGCAACTAGTAAAACTTACTTATTCAAGTCTGACCTCCTGCCTCCTTCCCAAGAGTCATAATCAGAGACCTACCATTCACCACCATGACAATGCAATTGTTTGTATAAGCTGAGTAATTAGAATGGTTTGAATGTCAAGAGGCTGATTTTTGCCCCTAGTTCTAGGAACAGAACACAGGGCTCCAGAGTGTTCAGAATTTCTTGCAGCTGAACTACATATCCTGTTCTCGAGATGGTCACATGCCTGGCTGTCACACCAGTGACTTAGCAGTTATCTCAAGACTTATAAATCTAGAACAAACACTGGATTTGAGCACTCTGCCCCTTGAAGCTAGCACCTTTGATTGGCCCTGCTGGATTTCTTTGTAGAGGATTCTGAGCCTCTCTGTTCTGGCAGCCTCCATTGTGTGTGTGTGTGGTAGGGGGGTACCCTACATAGCTGAATTTCTGATAGCCCTACTCCCACCTCCTGAGTGCTGAGATAACAAGTGTGTGTCATTATGCCCAGTTTAGGCAGCTCTTGGGATTTAATGGGAGACTTCATGTATGCTAGGTAAGCACTCTACCAACTGAGCCACATTACCAGCCCTGCCTTCTGGCCTGTTTTCTAGGAGCTCAGACAATAGTATCTCTGCCTGTCTCCTGTCTCTGCCTTTGCTCCTTAATGTGCTTCCACAGTGTGTAGCCAGGAGGTCTGGGCATGGGTTCTTTCTCTTCTCCCTCTTGTAGTCACTTTGCTGGTCTTCACAGCAGCCCCTTAATTGAGGATAGTAACATTCCTCCTATTTGCTCTCTGGGGACTTATTAGGGAATTCCCCAGCATTCTCTTGCCCTTAGCTCCTTCTCTTACAAACATGAGTCTTTCAGCATGGTAGGGAACACATCTGATGACATCAGAGGTGGATTTTGTTTCTTTCAAGAAAAGGGGTCAGGGGATCAGCTGGCCTTTACCTCCTACAGATCCTTCTGCCAACACCTCCCAATTGCTAAATTATTAGGTACTTTTACATCTTAAAATAAGATGATGCCAACAACATTATAATTCCCTATACTTGAATCAGTTCCTGAATTAAATACTTAGTCCTCTCTCCATTGCAATAATTCCAGGTACTTTTAAGCACATGAGATGTTGGCATAGAATATGGGAGTGGCTGAGATTTTTGTGACAGACAGGGGGTTAACACAGCATGTAAATGCAACATGGCTGAGAGATAAAGTCAGGCACAGTGGTTTGCAAATGTAATGCACTTGAGAGGCTTAGACAGGAGGTCTGCCATGAGTTCAAAGACCAGCCTGAGCCATAGAACTAGACCCTGTCTACATCTGATGTACAACATAAAACTTATATATGGCATTGATGTTGGGTCAGAGAACTTGTGGGCAGACAGGTCATAGGCCCTAGGAGAGAACCTACTACTATTATTCTGGTAAATTGGCACAGTATTAAACTGACTCCTATACCCATAGTTAGTGCATTTCTCAACTCTCATAAGAGAGGACTCGTTTTGTAGTAGGTGGTGATTAACACAGACCCACAATGTATCAAGATGCAGAGAACAAGAGACTGTAAGCTCTCACCCCTAAAATTTAGGATATCTATATCACCTACCTCCTTCCAAGGTTGAGGAATCAGTCACTACAGAAGAGGGATGAGAAAGACCCTGTGAGCCAGGGGCAGCGGATGACTACAGAGAATCAGTGTTCTGGGACAAAATAGGGTAACTGCACATATGAATTCACAGCAATTGAGATGGCATGTACAAGACCTTCACAAGCTCAAGCCAAACCAAATCCCAGCATGGAGAAGGAATGTGAGCATGAAATCCCACCCTACATAAAGAGCTATTGGCAACTGGGAGTGGCCAGAAGAGAAAAAGTCCATTTTTCTTAAGGGCAAGGCTCCTGATAATTCGACCATGTTCCAGTGGAAGGTAACACATTTGAGAGGTTATGGGCAGCGCCAACTGTCCTCCATGTGTTAAAAAAAAATAATAACAACAACAACAACAACAACAAAGAGGACACACACAAAATTGGGTGAGTAGAGAGGTAAAGGAGGATTTGAGAAGACTGGGAGAGGGTGAATATGATCAAAATACATTGCATGTATGACATTCTCAAAGAACTAATAAAGAATGAGAAAAAAGAAACTTTAACCAGAAAGAAAGGAGAGAGGGAGGTGGGCTGGGGAATGAAATGTCTCCATTTCCTAGGAATTATCACCCATGTGAAGAACAGCTTGTATTTCTCCTCTCTGGAAAGACACAATTACCTTAACTTATGGCTGAGAACCAAAGAGATAAAGCTGGCGTGTGCACAGAGCACACAGAGAAGCTGGGTCAAGGTTAGCCTTGAATTCCTAATCCTTCTGCCTCCACCTCCCAAGTGTGGGATTACAAGCATATACTACTATGCCTTGTTTGGTTTCTTTCTATTCTTCTTTGTTGTTGCTGTTTGCTGCTGTCATTGGTTTATTTTTTGTTTACTTGCTAATTTTGGATGGAATTGTGACAAAATCTCACTTTGTAGCACAGACTGGCCTTCAAGTCACAACAATCCTCCTGCCTGAGGCTCCAAATGTTGGGATTGCAGGCCTGAGCCACCATACACAGCTTCAGGCTTCTGCTCTTGGCCAAATCTGCAGGGAACCCAAGATCATAGGTTGGAAAACAAACCCAACAAGGCTAGGGTCTTGGCTGGAAAGCCACAGATAGCTCTAGGCCAAAGGGCCTGGGAGATGAGCCCAGGATACCGAATCCCTCACCCGGCAGAACTTGAGCTGGATGCCGGTTGTCCCCTGCCACCTGGTGTGACATCTTCAGCCAAGTGCACCCAGCATTCTGAGGCAGAGGGAAATGGAACTTGTTTATTGTTTACTGACGATGGCTTTTCTAAGAACCCTGATGCTGGATTAAGAAACAAGTTAAGGGGAGACAGGGTAGGTCAGCCAAGTGTCAGTTTCCTTTTGTAAACAGGCCTCTGAGAGTAAAACAACCTGTCTAGAGATGTGTTAGGCCAGAATGAACCACACCAATCCTCTCCTTTGAAATGAGCATGTTAGGATCAGAGAGATCACCGGAAAAATGGCCCTTTGGAGAAAAGTCAACCTGGTCAAGTCTGGTGTGAACTTTTTCTGGAATGTTCTTAAAGTCACCAAATCTTAGCTCATAAGTTTCTTTCATAAATTATCTATATCCTATTGTCTCTACACTTTTTTTTTTTTTTTGGTTTGTTTTTTGGTTTTTCGAGACAGGATTTCTTTGTGTAAGCTTTGCTATCCTAGAACTTGTAGTTCCCAACAACTTTGCCCTTTATTTATTGTTCAAACTCATTATGTTGACTGTAGTGGTTTGAATAAGAATGGCCCCCATAGGCTTATATATTTGAATGCTTAGTCACCAGGGGGTAGCATTATCTGGAAAAGATCTGAAGGTGTGGCCTTATGGAAAGAAGTGTTTCACTAGGGGTGGGATTTAAAGTTTCAAGAGCCATGGTAGGCCCAGTGTCTGTCTGTCTGTGTTTGTCTTGTCCATCTGTCTCTCTGTGTGCCTCTGTCTGCCTCTGTCTGCTTAGGGATCACAATGTAACTCTGAGCTACTGCTTGAGTTCCAAGTGAACCACTATGATCCCTGCAAGATAATGGACTGACTAAAAAACCTCTGAAACTGCAAGCAAGTCCCTGATTAGGTTTTTTTTGAAAAATACGAATTGCTTTGGTCATGGTGTCTCTTCACAGCAATACAACGGTGACTACAACAATGACCTTAAGCTTTGATCCTCTTGCCTCCACTTTCCAAGTGCTGAGATCATATGTGTGTTTTTTCAGGGCTGGACATGGAACTCACAGCTTTGTGTTAGGTAGACATCAAGGGGAGTTATATCTCCTCCAGCCCCCAGCTCAGCTTTTTAGATGAATGAATGTTTTCATCCTGTTTCCCACAGACCACAAGGAGACTTTAAGAGAACTGCTCATGGTTTAATATCTGAACAGGTGACTCATGGTGTGACGTCTCTGATTCCCGTATGCTTGCTCCAATACAGTGTGCTGGAAACTGGGCTTCTCAGGCTTGACCACAATGGAGTCCATTCCCATTGACCCCTAGGTCTCTTGAGGGAGCCGAGAAACCTGATGTTAGAGGAACTGTCAGGTCTGCCTGGTGGCAGGGCCTGTCACCAGGGCATTCAGGTGTTTACCTGGGGACTGTCTTATCTGGATAATGTAAGCACAGAAGGGAAGAGTCACATTTCCCAAATCCAGGATGTGTCAAACTAGGTAAGCTGGGGATGGGGGAAGATGAAAGTAATGTGCTGAGATTTCCTTGGTGCTTTGTCAGGCCTGCCAGCATTCTTCCAGCTGTGTGCGGAAGCCACACTGAGATAAGACAGTTTATCAGTCAATCTCTTGGAACTTCACAAGTTTCTCATTATCTTAAGGGGTCATCAAGATGTCAGTGTGCTTTTCCAGGCCAGAAAGACAATAGAGGAGAAAGGCCTACAGCCCTGTGGTTAGGTCAGGGGTATGAATGCAGGACAGGTCTTCTCAAGGCTAACTAGAATTACACATACTTTTTTTTTTTTTTTTATGGAAGAACAGTATCTCATATAGCCAGGCTGGCCTCAAACTCATAATGTAGATGAAGATGACCTTGAACTTCTGATCTTACCACCTCCATATCCTGATCCTGGGATACAGTCCTCAGTCACTTTGCCCAGTTTATGTGCTGGGAATGGAACCCAGAGCTTCATACTAGCTTTGTAAACTTTCTACCAACTGAGCTATATCCCCCAGCCCCGGGTTTATTTGGAGTTTGGGGGTTTTGTTCATTTGTATAACAGAGCCTCACTATGTAGCTCTGGTTGGTCTGAAACTTGCTATGTAGACCAGGCTGGCCTTCCAGAGCTCCATCTGCCTCTACCTCCCAAGTATTGGGAATAAAGACATGCCCAAACTGGCTTGGAGTTCAATGTGAAACCAGGCCTGTCCTTGAACTTCTCCTAAGTGCTGGGAATCCAGTCCCAGAGCAGCCAGTGTTCTGCTTTATCCCTCCACACCTTATTGCTATGAAATAGGTCTCTAACTGGAAGTGAAGCCAGACTGGCTGTCAGAAGCCTCAGCGACCCTGTATCTACCCCACAGCACTGAAGTTACAGGTGCAAAGGAGGCACGCCTGGCTCTTTTGTACATTCTAGGGCTTTGAACTCCGGTCCTCATGCTTGTTCCCACTAAACCGTCTCCCCAGCCTCACCAGCCCCTTAAAAAAGTACAGATTTGGGAAAACCAGCTCCCCAGATCGGAAGATTCCCCTTCGAAAACTCTGAACTCTGGGGTCCATTACCAAGGAACTCCTCAGGGAGCAAGCCATAGCTAAACCCCAGATTTAGTCAGCTCAGGACAGACTGAAGGCTGCCACTCCTCTGATACATTTCACTCTGGGAAGGATAAGGATAGTCAGAGCTTATGTGTATGTAAAGGTAGTTAATAATTGCATCAACAAACATCTAAACACTCCAATTAAAGGCATAAATTTGAAGAAGACATGGTGACAAGAAACCAGTAATTCTAGCAGTCAGAGCCTAAGGCAGAAGGAATTGGGCATTCAAGTCCAGCCTGTGCCACACACTGAATTCCAGTCCATCCGCCTAATTACATAGTTAGAAAAAAAAAAGAGACTCCCTCTCAAAACAACCTCCCCCCAATACAGTTTTAATGTAACAAATCTAACTGCATAAAAAATATAGTTTAGTTATGAAGAGATAGTTTTTAAAGTAAAATAGATGAAAAATACCACATAACACTAAACAAGAGGAAAAAAAGTCACTATATGAATAGCAAAGAAATTTTCAGAAGGCTATCTACCAGTTCAAAGAGGGATCCTTTGTGATAAGTGGCTGCCTGGAGCTTCATCTCTATTACTGTAATAAAACTCTCAGACCAAAAGCAACCTAGGGGAGGAAAGGGTTTATTTGGCTTATACTCCCAGGTGACAGTCTATCATTGAGAGAAATCAGGGTAGGAAACTGAAGCAGAAACCATGGAAGTACACTGCTTGATAGCTTGCTCTCAAGTTCATGCTCAGCTAGCTTTCTTACAGCCCAGGATCACTGGCCTAGGGAATGGTGCTGCCCATAGTGGGCTAGACCCTCCTTTATCAATTTTCATTCAAGACAATTCCCCACAGACATCCTCACAATCAGGTCTGATCAGTCTCTCAGATGACTCTAGGCTGTGTCAAGTTAGAGCATCAGAAGACCTAGCATAAGTAATTGAAATCATCTTTACTCCATTTCAGATGTACTATCATTCCTGTTTTGGTCTTACTGAGCTATTTATGATATTTACATATTGATTTCTAACCAGTAGCACCCTACCTGTCTTTGTTATTTCATGTAACAGGGCTCAGTCTGGACACCTCACCAGTCCTTCTGAAACCTCTGTCGAGGGTGATGAAATCCTAAGAATCCCCAAGCTTTCCCCACCACAACACCCAACAGTCTAGTAAATTTACGTATCTCTTCCCCTCCAAAGATCGTGAGTTCCTTACAGCCAAGGTCTGTGTCATAGTCATGAGTGAATTCTTTTTCTTTTCCTGACAGGGGCTTACTATGTAATCCAGGTTGGCTTTAAACTCTTAAACCACTTGCCTCAGCCTTCTGAGTGCTGTGCCAATTCTTGTCTCAAAATTCTCTTCTTCCTTATTTGTGCTTTTAATTTTGTATTTATTTGTTTTGTTTTAATGTGTGTGTGTGTGTGTGTGTGTGTGTGTGTGTGTGTGTGTGTGTCCATGGTGCACATGTTGAAGTCAACACTCAAGTGTTGGTCCTTGCCTTCCACCTTGGTTCTTCTGTTTGTTTGGTTTTGGTTTTTTGGGTCAGGTTCCCATGCTATAACGTAAGCTGGCCTTGAACTCATGAAAATCCTCCTTCTTCTACCTCCCCCATGCCTGGACTGGACATATTGTATGTTAGACTTAGATCATAAATCTTCAAAAGTCAAGCCTTGAAACAGAATCCCTAGAGAGATGCCTATTACACCCATGCTAAGTGTGGTAGCTTGCGCCTTTAATCCTACAGAGACAGAGACAGGCAGATCTCTGAGTGAGTTCAAGGCCAGCCTGGTCTATATGTAGAGTTCTAGATCTTCCATGACTACAGAGTGAGACCCTAGTTTTTGTTGTTGTTGCTGTTTTGTAGGTGTTTGTTTGTTTGTTTGTTTGCATGGGAAGGAAGTTTTATTGGGGAAGGGGGTGGGGGGAGAGAAGAGAAAAAAGAGAGAGAGAGAGAGAGAGAGAGAGAGAGAGAGAGAGAGAGAGAGAAGACAGATAGAGATCTTTCTCCTCAGAGAAATGGCAGAAAGAGAGCATGAGACTCTATTTTAAAAAGAAAGGGAACGGTGAGCAGGGCTGGAGGGTAGGTACTCCTGACACCCTGAATTCCATCTCAGGAATACACTTAGTGGAAGAAAAGAACCAACTCCCCCAAGCTGTCCTCTAATTTTCTTTTCTTTTTTTTTAAAAGATTTTACTTATTTATTATGTATACAACATTCTGCTTCCATCTGCACACCGGAAGAGGGCACCAGATCTCATAACGGAAGGTTGTGAGCCACCTTGTAGTTGCTGGGAATTGAACTCAGGACCTCTGGAAGAGCAGTCAGTCAGCCATCTCTTCAGCCCTGTCCTCTGATTTTCACACAAGCACCTTGGTGTGTGCATGCGTACACACACACACACACACACACACACACAACTGAGACACACACTTGCATACACTCCAGGTAACACACACACAGAGGCATACTCACAATTAATCAATCACCCAGCAGTGATCAAATGATTTGTGCCTGTTTGCTGTGTAACAGTTTCCTCTGCGATTGAAACATAGAGCTCCTAAAGTAGGGAGGTAAACAACTACAAAGCTCTCTGAAACTGACCAGATTCACTAGGCCCCACCATGGCAGAGTAAGCAATACCCAGCTGCAAAGGAGACTGTCAGACAAAAAAGCTGCAAAGAAGACTCTCAGACCAGACTTGCTGCCTGGAAAAAGCAGAAAGCAGCCAGCCTGGAGATTAGACCAACCGTGGCACCTGAAAAGGACACTGTCCAACCTGCTGGGCTGCCTGCAGGCTGTGCAGTGTGCTTCAGGTTTCTCAGCCTTAATGAGCTGTTGCCCATGATGGTGGGCTCTGATGAAACAGTCGTCTTTGCGTCATTTCTGTTCTTCTAAGTCACTCCTCAGCCATACTCCTGTAAGTAACCCAATAAACTCTTGCTTCACCAAGTTGGACTACGGCAGTATCAGCACTTTGGTCTGTCTTGGGTTCCCTTTCTGGGGTGAGCAGATGAGTGCTTTTTGTCTCCCCGGGAAAAGTAGCATCACACAACACTGTTGTGTCACTTGGCGGTTAGATGAGTCACTTAAACATTCAGTATCTCAGTATCATTTGAAAAGCAGTAGCAAGGAAGCCTTGTCTCCAGGATGCAAAGAAACAGTGCTTGCATATACTCCTAATGCAGGTGCCATAGGAAGCAGTGGGCTCCTACTGTCTTCTCACATTCTCTTGCTGATTCTGTGACAGAGAGGGAGAACAAAGCCTCCAACATGACCCAACACAGACCGGTAAGGGGAACACCATTTTGTTCCTGACTTCTTTGCTTCTACTCCAAGGAGACAGCCCCTGCCCACTTCCTTCCCCTCCCTGCAGCAGAGTTCAATACTCTTTAGCTGCATCAGCCCCTTCCCCTCTGCTGCAGTGGGCTACAGAAACCAATGTGGCCCATGATGCAAAGCAACATTGGGAAATACATGATACATTCTTGATGGGAACAGTCCCAGCAAATGTGCTGATGGTTTCACAGAGTGAGCAAGCAGGGACTTCCTTGCAGTCTCAAAGACAGGACCACAGTGTTCCCGACAACATCACAGCACCTGTCCCTGACACCCAGTGGTTTTTGGGTTTCCCTCAATGACTCAGATGTGGCAGAAGAGGCAAAGGCACCCAACTCACACCTTCTGAGTCAGCCTTGCAACTTTTGGAACTCTGGCCTCCAGCCAGATCTGTGGAACACTTGCCGTCGAAATGATAGACAAGTAATTTCCATGCATTCCAGCTCAGGAAGTGCTGGCTTGTTGCTGCTATCTCATTCCTGCTATCTGATCTTTGCTGGTAACAAATTACTACCTCCATCCACTAAGATGTGTGGTTCTGCTCTGAGTGACTGTGTACATGACAAACCTCACATCTGAAAAAGAACAAACTTAAAAAGATGAGTTAAGACTAATGTTGGCACATTCCCATAATACCAGAGCTCAGAGACTGCAGCAGATGAATTGAGAGTTCAAGGACAGCCAAGACGACATAAAAAGACCCTGTCTCAAAACTAAACAACAATAAAAACCCTGTGGATAGTGGTGGTACATGCCTTTGATCTCAGCATTCAGGAGGCAAAGGCAGGCAAATCCCTGAGTTTGAGGCCAGCCTGGTCTACACAGAGTTTCAGGACAACCAAGGCTACACAGAAGAAACCCTGTCTCATGCCAGGCGGTGGTGGTACATGCCTTTGATCCCAGCACTGGGGAGATAGAGGCAGGTGGATCTCTGGGAGTTTGAGGCCAGCCTGGTCTACAGAGCAAGTGCCAGGACAGATTCCAAGGCTACATAAGGAAATCCTATCTTGCAAAACCAAAAAATAAAAAAGAAAGAAAGAAAGAAAGAAAGAAAGAAAGAAAGAGGGGCTGGAGAGATGGCTCAGAGGTTAAGAGCACTGGCTGCTCTTCCAGAGGTCCTGAGTTCAATTCCCAGCAACCACATGGTGGCTCACAACCATCTGTTATGAGATCTGGTACCTTCTTCTGGTGTGCAGATATACATGAAAGCAGAATGTTGTATACATAATAAATAAATAAAATCTTTAAAAAAATTTAAAAAAGAAAAAGAAAAAAACCAAAACATAAATAAAACAAAAATAACAAAGAGAGGTTTTGTGACAGCCTATACATAACTCCCGCTCTGAAAGAGCTAGTGCCCTCTTCTGGCTTCTAAAAACATCATATACATATAGACACAGAGACACACATTAAAAAAAAAAATGTTGTTGCTTTTAGACAAGGTATCCCTGGCTGACCCAGAACTCACATGTAGACCAGGCTGACCTTAAACTGGATAGATCTGCCTACCTCTGCATCCAGGTCAGAGGGATGTGCTACAATGCCCAGCTTAAAAAAAAATGTAAAAAAGAAAATAAACACACACACACACACACACACACACACACACACAAAAAAAAAAAAAAAAAAAAAAAAAAAAAAAAAAAAAGCCGAGGCAGGGGCATTGGTACAAGTTTGAGGACAACTAAGAAAATAGTAAGTTCCAGTCAGTCTGGGCTACATGAGATCTGTCTCAAAAAACATCAACCCCACCAAAGAAACAAAATACACCAGAGGGACAGGAAAGTGACAGCAGAGTGGCATTCCCAAAAGGCATCAGAAAAGCGCTTGTGACTCTGCTGTCACTTTACTGTGAGCGATTTAGTAGATTGCTCAGTGGTCTTGAAATTAAGAAGCAGCTCAAGCTAGCCACCTTCCAAACCCTTCCCTTCTTATCCCTCTGGAAGGGGAGTGTCTATTTCTGGGGGTGTGGGAAATAAGGTTCTTTTGCTTAAAAGCAAAATCATAGATCCCAGGGCAGAGGTGCCTTCCTATAATCCCAGCATTCAGGAGACTGAGGCAGGAGGATCACCGAGAGGGTGAGGTTGCCTGGTTCATACAGAGTACAAGGCTGGCTTGGGAGACACAGCAAGACCCTGTCTCAAACAAAAACACAAAACTTAGAATCTCAACATTCGAGGACTAGATCTGAAAGAGACTGAGAAAGCCTTAAGAAAACACACAATGCAAGGGGAAAAAATACCCATAAAAATGTACACTTGGGAGGCAGGCAGGGACAGTTCCTCCTCTGGTCTCTGACCCTCCTGCTCAGCATCTGGGGTTTTTCCTAAGCATGAACATTGAGAGGTGCCAAATGTTTGGGTGACTGTGGTAGTTTGAGTGTAATTAGCTCCCATAATCTCACAGGGAGGGGCACTAAGAGGTGTATCTTTGTTGGAGTGAGCATGGCCTTGTTGGAGGGAGTGTGTCACATTGGCAGGCGTTGAGGTTTCCTATGCTCAGGATACCACCCAGTGTCTCAATCGACGTGACTTCTGTTGCCTGCAAGATGTAGGACTCTCAGCTACTCATCCAGCACAATGTCTGCCTGCATGCCACCGTGCTCCCCACCATGATGACAATGGCTTGAACCTCTGAAATTGTAATCAAGCCCTCTCAATTAAATGTTTCCATTTATAAGAGTTGCTGTGGTCATGGTGTCTCTTCACAGCAATAGAAATCCTAACTAAGACAGTGACCTTTTTGTTTCTGAGCTCACTGTGCAGCTCTGGCTATCCTGGAACTCACTGTGTAGACTAGCCTGGCCTTAAAGTCACAGAGATCCACCTGTATCTACCTCCCTGATGATGAGATTAAACACTTAGCTGTTTGTTTCTCAAACAGGGTCTCATTCTCCTGGCTGGCCTCAAATTCCAGATAGTTGAAGATGATTTGAACACCTGATCCTCCAGAGTACTGAAATTATAGACGTATGTCACCACTCTGAGGTCTTGTAGTGCTAGGAAAGTAGCCCAAGGCTTCATGAAGGCAAGTACTCTAGTGACTGAACTACATCCCCAGTAAGAGTCCATGGTAGCCGTAAGTCTTTCTACAGATCCCAGTGGTTCCCTCCTCTCATCTCCTCACCACAACATCAAGCCGCCAGTCAGAAGGTTCACTCACCTCACTCTCAATAAAATCAAGTCTCTCAAGCAAAGGTATACTCTGTATTCGATGATGATACCAGCCTCCTAGACTCCCAGTGACTTCATGGTGACTTACTGTTGAGCTAGCTACCTATACCCCTCCACTCACTAAGATCTTGCTCTACTTATAACCCTGGAGACCTATTAACTTTTCCAGGCCCAAGAGTAAGAGTAGAAAATATGTTCTCTCCATGGCCCATCTAATGCCCACAGGTCAACACTACTTCTGGAGTCCCCCCCCCCAAAAAAAACAGTACTCAGCAGGGCTGGTGTCACACTCCTTTAATCCTAGCAGAAGCAAGCTTATCTCTGTAAATTTAAGGTCAGCCTGTTCTACAGAGGGAGTTCCAGAAAAGCCAGGACTGTTACTTAGAGAAACCTTGTCTCTTGGGAGCACACGCCTTTAATCCCAGCACTTGGGAGGCAGAGGCAGGTGGATCTCTGTGAGTTTGAGGTCAGCCTGGTCTACAGAGCTAGTTCCAGGACAGCCTCCAAAGCCACAGAGAAACCCTGTCTAGAAAAAAAAAAAAAAAAATTACATCCAAGACCTAGGAAAACCTTCAGTTTACACAGGCTTCCAAATACTAACAGACAGACATCATGTGCCTCCCCATCATGCCCTAAGTAAGCATCCTTAGTGCTTACAAGGGAGCCTCACATGACACCCTCACCAGCTCAGCAACTCTTCTGTCCTATTAGCTGAGTGTTGTATGTAACCACAGACAACGCATTCTAGGTCCTATGGACCTAGAGGGTAAGGTAAGGGGCATTCTCCGGGTTCCTAGAGCTGATGCCCTACCCTAGAGATAACTTTGGCCTTGTTTCTGGACCAAAGCGAACCCCGGTGATCGGAAGCCGTCTTCCTACAGCGGGTTCCGTGGGTTATTTACACAAATGTCCTGCAGGACATCGCGTCCGTGATCAGGGGTTTGGCACACCCTGCTGCCAAACAATTGTACTACTAAGATTAAAACACTCTGTGCTCCTAGGCAATCGCCCAAGTTCAAAATTTAAAAAAAAAAAAGAAAGAAAAGAAAGGGAACATGGATTTAAAAAACAAAAATCTCTCCCGGTAACTGTTTTCCTCTTGTGGCGTTTGCTCGCCCACCCCGGCCGCACCCAGCTCCGGGATTCCTCTACAGTTATTTACAAAGCGCTGCCGCTCCCTGGGCTTCTCGGAAAATTCGCTTTGCCAGGAAAGCAAGCCAGCCTGCCAGTGGCGGCGGGAAGCTCCGGGGCTACAAGCCCTCCATCCATCCCCGCAGCGCACAGACACGTGCGTAAAACAGCTGAGAGCACGGAGGGGCACGTGAACTCAGCGTGCGGTTCGGCCCCGGAGAGGAGGGGCGTGCGCTGACCAGCTCGTGGGCCGCGGGCTGTGCGCCGCAGCCAATCCACACGCCCTGCCTCTAGGCCACGCCCCTTCTCTGCCCGCTGCTTGGAGTCCCTGGCTGACCTCACTTGGATGCTGGGGCCAGCGACGCTCTCTGCCTAGGCTGCAGTGGTACCCAGAACTTTTCTGGGTGCGAATATGGTGAAGGAAGGAGTCCTTGTTTCTTTGTTTGGGGTCTCTGAGACCGGGTTCCTCTCCTACCCAGGCTGGGGTGTCTGGTTCTCCGTGGTCATCTCCCCCACCCCCATACCTACTCTCAGAAAACATAGGCAGAATAAAAATGTTCCAAATGTTGACATTCAATCTACGGAGGTGTTTGTTTAGTTTGTGCCATCTGAATTACTTTTGAACCAGACACGCCTTTAATCTCAACACTCCAGAGGCAGGTGGGTTTCTAGGAGTTCGAAGCCAGCCTTGTCTACAAAGGGAGCTCCAGACAAGCCATAATTAGATAGTGAGACCCTGCCTATGAATTAATGAGTGGATGAATGAATTTTGAATAAAATTAATGTTTGGAAGCCAGGTGTAATGGTGGTCCACAACTGTAAGCCCAGCACTTGGGAGGTGAAGACAGAAAGATTAGAAGTTCAGTGTCATATTTTAAGGAGTTAGAAGCCAGTCTTGGCTACATGTAACTCCTCAAAAAAACCATTTTTTTAAAAAAAATTGAGGTTTTTAATTTTAATTTTTAGAACATACAAAATAATGGGTTTTGTTGTAACATTTTTCACACCTATATGTCATTGTACCTTGCTATTATTATTATCTTGGAGGGGAGGACGGGGACAGAGACAGGGACAGGATCTTGCTATGTAGCTCAGGCTGGCCTCCAAACCAAGGTTTTCCTGCTTTAGCCTCTTTAGTAATGGATTATAGGTGTGCACCTCCATGCTCAGATACAAAAATTACCTTCTGTTTTTTAAAGTTGTATATGCTCATTGGGTGATGGTTGAAAGAACATCAAATATTTGTGGTGGTATTTCCTTCTAAACTTGTCTGTCTGTGCAGATACTTTATGAGGCCCCACAAGCTCTGGTATTTGTCTTCACTGATTGCCCTTTGCAAAATGCCACTGCTCCTGGGGGCCATCAGATGTTATCATTAAGAACTTTATTTTCCTAATTAAAATAGCCAGGATCGAGTCATGGTAGCTGGGCTAGCTTTGGATATACAAGTAATCCTCCTGCCTCACACTCCTAAATTTTGGGATTACATGTCATCCTTAGTCACCCTGAGATAGGCGAGTTTAGAAGGAAACACCACCAGGAATATTTGATGTTCTTTCAACCACTGCACATCTAAAAATTGTAGTTTGGAAGAAAGCCTTCATCTATATCAGAGGCCTGATGCAATCTCATAGACTCTAACCTACAGCTGGCCCTGAAACCCAGCAATTCCACAGAAATAAGTGCCATTGCCCAACAAAAGTCAGGTTAGCCCAGGCAGGCTTTGAATTTACAGAAGCCCTTCTGCCTCATCTCAAGTGCTGAGATTACAGGCATAGGCCACCATACCCAGGTCACACAGCATGATTTTTAATTTCTTGAGCATTTCACATAATGGTCATTCTGATCATATTTGCTCTCAACTCCAAAGGTATTGCCTGGCATGGAACTTGTGATTTTTTGTTCTGCCTCTACCTCCTCAGCATATCCTATTGGCACACACCCCCAAAACTGGGGAAGTGTGCTTTGTTTTGTTTTGAACTTTTAGTTATGTGTGGGAGCTGGGGGAATGTGCCTAAAAGTACTCCAGTTGGTCAGAGGACAACTTTCTGGAGTCCATTCTCTTCTTCTACTACGTGGGTGTCAGGGGTCCAACTCAGGTCATTGGATTTAGCAGCGAGTGCCTTAACCCACGGAACCACACTTCACCATACTACAGCCTGGTTTTTGAAAGGTTTTACCAGCCATTCAGTTCATTCTGACAGAAGCCGGGAAGAAGTACACATCCACAGAATTTAAAAAGGGGCTGTGTCTTTGCTCCGTTTCCTAATACTGCTCATGCTACAGCATTATCCCGTGCTCTTCCTTATGGGGATTCATTCAGATGTGGGTGTTTGGGAATTTTGTAAATTAGAGAATAAATTAGTAGAGGCCATGTGACCTTTTGCTCACCCTAACAGGTTAATAAAAAAGGTTTTATATAAACCAGCATCTAACAAAGCCATGATCTCAGCTAAAAATGGCCTCCCTCTGGCACTTTCCAGTGACACCTAACCAACAGGAAGTGACAACAGCAAATCAGACTCCTGGCAGAGGGCACATTATTTTGTCAGTGTTGTTTGAAAGTCTCCTTGTGTAGCTCTGGCTGGCCTGGAACTCTGTATGTAGACCAGGCTGATCTTGAACTCCTAGAGATCTGCCTTTAAAGACATGTCACTCCATGCCCGGCCACTATTAGAAGGTGATTATGAGGCAACAAGTTGATAAGGGGAAAAAAAAAAAAAAAAAAAAAAAAAAAAAAAACTCTTGCTTTGATTTCTTTTTTTTTTTTTTTAAATCTATTTGTGTGTGTTCCGGCACACGTGCCAAGGCCAAAGAAGTGCTTTGTCACTCTCTACCTTATTCCCTTGAGACAGGGTTGATTCTGAACATGGAGGTCTGCTAGCAGATGGTCTCTCCTGTCCCTGCTCTCCACAGCACTGGGGTCACAGGTGCCCATGGTGACACCCAGCTCTTTATGTAGGTGCTGGAGATATTGGATATTCGGCCAGTGCGTTCATTTACTAAGCCATCTCCTCAGTCACTGTTTTGATTTTCTTCTAGTAAGTCTATCTAGGAGGGAAAAAGGCATTTTTTTTTTTCTCTTCTGTTATGTCTTCTGCCATTTTGATCCTACAACCCAAAGCTATGAAGTTAACTCGAATTCTTCCTTTTGTTATTCAAACATGGGGGTTTTGAAGCCCATTTCTCTGGGTTGGGGCCATCTAGGTGTGCCCCATGGTTAGCTGGACATAAACTGCAGTTACATGCTTCTAGTTTGCCTGAGAATGGAAGTTCTACGGAACTTATGGCTTCTGATAGAGAAATCCAACACAAATTAGAATGAGTTGGTCACTCCGTTTGGAGGTGAACTTGGGAGGCTGGAGACTAGGCCAAGCTGGTGCTGAAATTCTGGCTTGGTTTCATCCTTCTCTTCACAATGGAGCCCTTCAGACTTTATGCAAATGCGGGGAAGGACTGGCAGTTGGCGACTGACCACTGCATACTCAGAAATATCCAGAAAATGGGAACACTAGTAAATGCTTTACTCCTCTCCTGCAAGATGGCATTTGTAGTGCGTGGCAGTATACCACAGAGAGACCTTTCTAGAACTCTTAATCTATAGCCATGATCCTTAGCCACCAGTCTGGAGAGTAGGTTCTTCTCTTTTCCTTTTTCTTCAGCACCTGAGGGCATGTCTAACCCAAAGTGCTGGACCCCAGGGGGTGGGTGGTGGTGTTTCCTTAAAGATCTCATTTTTGTTTTCTTTTCATTGTTTTGGGGGAATTTATGTTTTGTCTGGGAACCAGGTCCTCACATATACTCGACAACCATGAGCTGCATCCCCAGCACTCCTGATAGTGCTTTCTCTCAAGACACAGCCTCACTGTGTGGTCCTATACATGCTGATCCTTCTGCCTCAACTTCCCAAGAGATGAATGCTAAGACCTTCTAAATTCTGGGCTTAGAAGCTCAGTTTCTTCTGTTAAGATAGGATCTCAAATTGTAGTCTTGGTGGCCTGAAAACTCAGTCTCATCCAAGCTGGCCTCAAACTCACAGAAAACCTCCTGCCTCAGCCTCTTGAGCGGTAGGATTACAGGCCTAAACTATCATGCTTTTGTTGTTATTATTTGTTTTTGTTTTTGAGAGAGGGTCTCTAGTACCCCAGGCTAACCTTCAATCCACTGTGGTTAAGAATGACTTTGAACTCATCTTCCTGCCTCTGCCTTCCAAGTGCTAGGCTTACAAGCTTTCACCACCATATCCAGCTAGTTTCTTCTTTAAAAGAAGGCTAGGGAGTTAGTGGCAGTCAGTGGTTAAAGCACTTACCACACACACAAGAGGATTGCAGCACCCACGTAAATAGCTGGTGCGCACGTTAGCATATCTATAATTCCAGTCTCAGAAGGCTTAGACAGAGGATCCCCCAAAACAAACTGGCTATTGAGACCAGTCTTACCAGAGAGCTCTGGGTTTGACTGAGAGGCCCCTCTTTCAACGAGCAAGGTAGAGTGATGGAGGAAGATTCCTGACATCATCCTTGGGCCCCCACATGCATGCTTGTAGGCAAGCATATGTGCCTACACACATGTGCACCAACACATATGTAAACATACATGTACACATACCCTACACATAAATACACGAAAAGAATAAAAAGACACCAACAAAAGAAGTCTGCAGGGTAATTGACTCAAAGCATAATATTTCTCTCTGGAAGGCTATTTGTTGAATCTTGGTCCTTTTGAACCATAAGTTGAAGCTGAATTGCTGCCCAGGCAGGTTTATACTGACCTCATGTGGGCTATTCAAAACATCTATTAAACACAGGACCTCAGAGGCATAGCTGCTGAGAGAGGTCACGGTGACCTCACACAAGTGATTGAAGGCAACCCCAAAGATGGCCTGAAGACAGCAGGTGGCTTGAAGGCTTCACTCAGTACCCTGCAGTCTGCCATCTTGTCTCCAGTGCAGCTGCTAAAGAAGGAATCAGTGGCCCCAGTACCTCAGGTAGGAGGCAATTGTGGGCGGCATCGGTGATTCACTCTCTGTCAGCCACATCAGATCCATCAACAAGCACCGCCACCTCTGGCCTAAGCCACCATCTGCTTGCCTGCATTGTGCCTGAAACTCCTACCTGCTTGAACTGCTCCACCCGCTGACTCCACGATTCCTCCTCAGGAAAGTGGTTACTGACCGGATGCATAGTTACATCATCAAGTAATCCTGCTGTCTTAGCTCCTGTTCTACTGTTATGAAGAAACACCATGACCAAGGCAACTCTCACAAAAGAAAGCATTTACCGGCGGCTTGCTTACAATTTCAGAGGATTACTCCAACATCAGCATGAGGAAAAGCAGAAAGGCATATAGCTGGAGCAGTAGCTGATAGAGCTTTACATCCTAATCCACAGGCGATAGGCAGAGAGGAAAAGAGAGACACTGGGCCTGAGGTGAGCTTTTGAAACCTCAAAGCCCATCCCCAGCTACACACCGCCTCCAAGGGCCACACCTACCAATCCTTCCCAAACAGTTTATCAACTGGGGACTAAGCATGCAAGTATAAGAGCCTCTGGGGGTCATCTTCATTTAAACCACCACATCTGCCTTCATTAAAACCATCCAAGACCTTCACATCTCCCTGAACACAAAAGGTGAAGGTTTTACTGTGGCTGTGGAGAGCCTATGTAAGCTGCCTACTGCTTCCTGAGGCCACCACCCTGCTCTATTCCCATACCCACGCTGCAGCAACACAACCCCTCAGTGCTCAGCATCCCACTGCAGCCACAAGGCCTTTGCCTGCTGCTTCCCCACTTGCAACAGCCCCTGGTCTTTATAATGACCTCTCCTTCCCTCCATTTCTCTGGCCACTTGCCACCCAGGAGCCCTCCTCACCTTCTTTCCTCTTCCTGCTCTATTTTTCTCTCTAGCACTTACACCTGTTAGACATACTCAATGGTCATGTTCTTATTGTTTTTTGGGGATCTTGTCCCCACTCCAGCGCTGTCATGATGTCAGCTCCACGGGTATGAATGACTTTTGTCTGCTATATGTCACTGTTGCATCCTCAGCGTTTACACTCAGACCTGGTTTACTAGTCATTCAGTGTGTTAGTCAACTTTCCATCTCCCTGACAAAATGCATGGGTCAATCAACTTATAAGTGTATTATAAATTTATTTAAGAATTTGTGTGTGTGTGTGTGCGTGTGTGTGTGTGTGTGTGTGTGTGTGTGCGCGCGCGCGCGCGTGCCTCCTGTGGAGGCCAGAAGAGGGTGATGAATCTCTTGGAGCTAGAGTTACAGGTAGTTTTGAGCTGCCTGAAATGGATGCAGGGAATGGAACTCTGGTCTT